>NC_080383.1:42844342-42904841 GCF_014773155.1 Arachis stenosperma | reverse complement strand
TAGTGATGTGCTAATGTAAGGAACAAAATAAAATTAAAAGGCTCAAAGTAGGCCACAAAGGTAGATGAAATGGTAGGCTATGGGGTAAGTGAGCTAATTGAAATGAAGACCTCAATCATATATATCAAACATGGACATAAAGAATCAACAAATCAAAAATTGCAATCATAGAAAGAGAATACACACAGAATGAAATAGTGGTTATATGATGCAACCACAAAATTAGGCTCAAAAACTCACAAGCTTATGTGTTCTTAGCTCAAAACATTGTTCCCAATATATAATTCAAGCAATTCAATGAAAATTTTCACTTAAATCAATAGGGGTACACTATAGATAAGTTCCTTGAAAAATTTTATTATTTTGACTACTTATTATATATATGGTAATAACAGAAAAAATTGAAATATGAAAGTTTAGGGATTAAATTTTTCACCCAAGATTGGCCAATCGGTCGGACGACCAGGGTGGATGGTGAGATGGCTGAAGGGAAGGTATGAGAAAGAGATAAGAATGGGAAGAGAATAGAAGAAAAGAAGTGGAGAGAATAGAAAAAAGAAAAATATGTGAGGCAGGGGATCATGCGTACAGAATCATGTATTCGTACGCATGACATGATTTTCTCTTTCTTTTTAGGGTTCACGTACATAGGCTATATGCATGGACATGGCTAATTGCCTCTATCTGGTTGGTTCGTACGCAGAAAGGGTGACGCGCATGCGAACAGGTCTGTGTATGCGAAAATTGGCACGCTCCAACCTTGCTAGGGATTAAACAGGAAGTCGGAGAGACCCCCCAATACTATATGGAGAAATTCAACAAGCTTGCTTGGAAATACAAAACTTTCCTACTAAGCAGTAATAATGAGATTAGTTAATGGCTTTAAAGAAGTGTCATTCTCTCAATCCATATCCAAGCAACACCCACCTCCTTGTACGAAGTACAACACAAGAAGAAAACATCAACGTGGAAAAAAATTTCTAACTTAGAGAACCACCCCTAAGGCTAAAACCTGTCCTACCCAATTCGGGAAAAGGAGAAAGAAGCTAAGAAAAAAGTTGGAGTACAACCCGAAAAAATCTCGAAGGTATCATAACGACACCCCACTCTGAGTCTCTCTGTGGATGTCTACAAGGAGATATGCCACATTTAGAAATTTCCTCCTCTCGCTAAATCAAATATAAAAGGCAGGAAGTCGGACAAATATTACGAGTATGACAAGCTTTATGGACATTCTACCAATGATTGCAATGATTTAAAGAATGTCATAGAAAATTTGGCCAGAGAAGGTCGACTAGACAGATACTTGGCTGAAAGGTCAACGACCAAAGAAAAAGGAAGAGAGATGAAGATGGAGGTCGCCAAGAACGCCCCTCGCAAACTCCTAAACGACACATACACATGATTAACAGTGGATTTGTTGGAGGAGAAATATCAAAATCCTCACGAAAAAGGCATCTTAAAGATGTGTACTATGTCAGGGAAGATAATTGAAGTCCCGATTTACTAACCATCTCACTTACCAAAGAAGATGCTCAATGAATAACACCTGGCCACGACGACCCAATGGTAATAACAATAATCTTCACCAATGCAAATCTCCATAGAAATCTGGTGGATCAAGGGAGTTCGGAGGATATTGTTTAAGTCCGCCTTTGACAAGCTTGGGTTAGAAGAAAATGATTTAAATGTGTACTTAGATAACCTCTTCGGGCTAGGGGGACACGCCGGTCTAACCTCTTGGATTTTATCTCCCTGTACACCACCTTTGGAAATGGCACAAAGTCGAAGACGCTAAGCATTGACTATATTATGGTTGACGTCATGTCGACATATAATGCCCTAATAGGTCAGACCACTTTAATTCGACTAGCAACAGTTGTCTTTACACCTCACTTGTGTAAGAAGTTTCTACTGCAGAAGGAATTGCCACCATAAAGGATTATCAAAAGTTGGCACGTATGTGTTACAATGAAAGCCTTAATCTAAAAGGCTACCTGGCACGAAAAAGAAGTCAACACTCTCGAGCTCGGTGGTATTTGAACTCGAGAAGAACTACGCCCCCAACCTTGAGGAAAGGTAGAAGTGCAAATCGGAGATCCTCTTGAAAAGACAATGAGTATAGGGGATAACCTAGAAAAAGGACTGAAAGCACAACCCATTAACCAAAGAAACTTTGACTTCTTCGCCTGGAAAGCCTCCGACATGCCTGGTATAGATCTCGACCTGATGTCTCATAAGCTCAACTTTTACCCGGGTTCTAGACCTATTCGACAAAAGCATCAGAAAACTCAGACCGAAAGGACACAGGTCGTGGAGGAACAAGTGCAAACGTTATTGGAAGCCGGATTCATAAGAGAGGTAAAGTATCCATTGTGGCTGGCCAACGTGGTTTTGGTACAGAAACAGAATAGAAAGGGGAGGATGTGTGTCGATTATACCAACCTCAATAAAGCTTGTCCCAAAGATCCATTCCCACTCCCGAGCATCGATGCTCTGGTTGACTCAGCCTCAGGTTATCAATACATGTCCTTCATGGACGCATACTCTGGATACAATCAAATTCCAATTTATAATTTAGACCAAGAAAATACCCCTTTCAACACTCCCAATGCGAGATAAGCCTCAAAGTGGTCCCTGAAGTTGCACTCGAGCCTCATAGTAGTCCATGAACTTAAAAGTTACCCATATTCGTCCCTAAAGTCGCACTCTAGGACTCAGATTCGTCCTTACGGCACATTCCGTCCACCTGGCACCACCAGAAAGCTGATCTGGACTCCTTCGTGACACGCAAGCCAGGTAACGACTAGCTGGCGTGGATTAGTAAACTTTTATGGTGCAATTTGGTCCCTAAATCAAAATTAAAAATTTTAATCCCCAAATTTGATCATCATTCTCTACAGTAATCCATCTTTTCTCTACAGGCATAGATCTTCATATCCCAAATTCACAAGATTTTTCTTTTTGTTTATTTTTAGTTGAAGTATATTAACAATAACAATAACAACTAGAGTATTCTTAACAACCATTATTTGAACAATTTTAACCGTTTTTATCCCTTTTTTCTGTAAGAAAGATGGTGAGATTATAATATAAAAAAAGGTATGTGATATATATAATTAAAGAAATAATGCAAAGTTTAGTTTCTAAAATTGTGAACGCTCATAAATATCTTAATACAAAAAGATGATATAAGTAATATCTTAATATGATCAAATTAGTGTCTTAAATTAGTTTATTATTTATTTTGCTTAATTAGTTTTTTATTAATTAGAGATTAAAATAATAAATAATAAATTAGGTAAATTTTTGTTATTTTTTTATTTCTCTAATATTACCCTTAATTAATTTGAAATACTTATTTAATTATAAAAATCTTAGACACGTAATTTTAATGGAGATGTCATACGATTTGAATGCCATAATATAGCACTTTATATTAATACTATGTGAATGACAGTTAAATTAGGAAAAAAATAAAGATTAATTATTTATAAATTTAAGGATCAATTTGATTATTTTGAAAGTCAATGACTATTTTGACAATTACTAAAATTTCAGTTGCAAAACTAAGTATCACTTCTATAATTAAATTGAATAACTTATCTATAATGGCCACTATATATAATTAAAATTATATACATGATCCTAAGTTATTATGTTGTAGCATGATGCATGGTTATTTTGGAACAGGATTCGAAAAGAAATGTAATAATGTAGTATATAATAATAATAATGATGTAACTTTTTAATTTCGTAAATACAAGAGATAGATTTTTGTAAAATCATATAAAAATATAAAATTGAATTTTGTAAAACATTTTAATTAAACTAGAGTTAAATGAGTGCATAAAATGTTAAATACAAAGACATAGTATGTGACTTTTAATTAACAAAACATATGCGTACTTTCAATGAAGTTGTAATTTGTAGTCTCTTTCACATTCATATGGAGAAGAGAAGAGAAGAAAAGATAGGGGTTACTACTGTAGAGAAGAGAATGATAATTAAATTTAGGGATACAGATTTTTAATTTTGATTTAGGGACCAAATTGCACCATAAAAGTTTACTAATCCACATCAGCTAGCCGTTATCTGGCTAACGTGTCATGGAAGAATCCAGATTAGCTTTCTGGTAGTGCCAGGTGGACGGAATGTGCCAGAAGAACGAATCTGAATCCTGGAGTGCAACTTCAGGGACGAATATGAGTAACTATTAACTCCTCCCAAGGCTAACTACTGTTACGTAGTAATGCCTTTTGGTTAAAAAATGTCGGAGTCACATACCACCGACTGATGAACAAAGTTTTTTTTCTCCCCACTTGAAACCTCATTGAAGTTTATGTGGACGACATGCTCTTCAAAACTAAAGACGACTTAGCCCTCTTGTCCGACCTCTCCAAGGTGTTCTCCATAATAAAAAAGCATGGAATGAGACTAAACCCTTCAAATGCACCTTCAGAGTAGAAGTGAAAAAGTTCTTAGGCTTCATACTCACTCAAAGAGGTATAGAGACCATCTCGGACAAGTGCACAGCCATACTAGACATGAAGAGCCCGACTTGTCTCAAAGAAGTTTAACAACTAAATGGAAGGTTGCCAGCACTATCCAGGTTCTTAGCAGGATCAACATTGAAGTCTTTATTGTAACACCCTAATTACCCTAAGCCTTACCTCATGCCGTAAAGCAAAGGATAACTAAGTGCCATGAGACACAATATAATAATAATCAAGATAAAATATATAAGTATGATAGTCAAAAGGACACTAGCCGAAACCCGCAGAGTTTAAATCGACTAGTTAATACAAACATACAGAGTATTTGATTTAAAACAACATATACATTCTATCTCTCAAGTTTAGTCTCTAAGGCAACAAAGATATACCTATACAAAATGTGAGAGAATAACTATAACGAAAGTAAATCAGATACAAAATAAACTAAAGCCATTCTCCACTCTGTCACCAATCTGCAACTTACGTAGGTGGGTTGCGACCTGCATCTGAAAAATAATAACAATATATGGTATGAGAACCAGAGATTCTCAATATGGTAACAGTGCCCAATATGTAAGATATAAGGTTCTAGGACGCTAAAGGCAATCCTATAACTTCACATCAATACAGATATTCAAGCTTAAAAAAATAAATAACTTAAACTATAAACAAGTAATCTAACTTAAGGGATTACTAACTATCACTAAAATCACCGCTGTCCCACAACCTTCGCCAACCTACCCTCTGTGCGATCTCATCACAACCGCCTGTTGACCATCCTCAACGACAGTAAAACACATTTAATGCAAACAAGTAAAGCACAAATAGTATACATATATAGCAGGTAAATCAACTAGCATTTAGGCATGTTATTCAAATAGGCATAACTCAAGTAATCAAAGCAAGCAAGCATGTAGAAGATGCATATGATGAATGTCTATCCTATTTGGCTCTTGATATCACTTGTCGGTTCAAAATTCCAACCCGACACATCTTCGAGATGTCACCTTTCTAATACGACCAAGGTTATAATGCCCTGTGCACTCTTTCTAGGGCCCAGCACTTTTCTTGCGGCCCATGAGTTATAGTACCCGGCGCACTCTTTCGGGCTATAGTGACCGAGTTCACTTTGGCAGCAGAAAAGTTATGTGAGTGAGAAACCGCCTTAGTCCTAACATCTCAACATAGGCGAGAGACTGGCTCAGTCCCTACACCGGTACCGCTACCTCGACAAGCGGGAGACTGCCACAGCCCTTGCTCGAGGCGTATAGCGATTAACCAAAATAATGCATATCACAATAACATACTAAATCTCATTAACCATAAGCATTCATTTCCAGGTCTCAAACTCATCATCCATCTTCAATATTACATGTTCATCATCAATATAGTACACCGTCAAAAAACCTAACTAGTCCATCCCCCGTACTCCTGAAACCTAAGTCTCCGTCTTCTAACTTATTACCAGGAATATCTAGGTAAACTCACCTATTGTACTGTCATATGTTTCCAAGCTTAAAATCAAGCTAAAGAAACTTAAACAAGTGTTATGAAAGTTTACAATCATACCGGGGAGGTAAAACAGTTAAAAACAAAATTTTTATTGAAAATAGGACTTGTGCGCGCGCACAGGATATTTGCGTACGCACGCAACAAAAAGATTTTCCGGCCTGTGCATACGCATGGTGTTGTGCGTACGCATAACTTGAACCTGCTCTGTTCTGTGCGTGGGTATAGAT
This sequence comes from Arachis stenosperma, assembly GCF_014773155.1. Lineage (NCBI taxonomy): Eukaryota > Viridiplantae > Streptophyta > Magnoliopsida > Fabales > Fabaceae > Arachis > Arachis stenosperma. The sequence continues at coordinate 42,898,606 of NC_080383.1, read as the reverse complement.
GTGTGTATGGGCACACATGACAGATTTTCAGATTTTCTACAACATCATAGAAATTAGATTTTTTATCCTAACTTTCAACCTCCATAACTTTCTCTACAAAATTTCAAATTCAATCATCTTTATACCATTTTAAATCTCTTTTAATTATCTTTAAATTAAGCTAAAGTTCACTCGAATCCAAGCCCCGAGGACGAAGTTATAGCCCGCTGAAGTTGGCTTAAAACCTTTATTTTACCTAATTGTGTAACTTTTCTAATTTACCACATTCTTCCTCCAAACCTATTCCATCGCATTTCAACCATACCAAAACAACATTAAACTCATACCAAATCCTTCTCAATCCATTCTACTTTCTAAATCCATTCCAACCTCTCAATTCAACATAATTTCCATCGTTATCCAAAAGTTTCCAAACCCATAAAATTCTTCCAAAATTCATACTCATACATCACAATTCTTAACAACCATCAACCCAACATCATACAAATCACATATACCTTATTTTAACTCATTATAAACAACATTTATCTACAATAACATCATCAATCACCATCAATCATCAACATCATCATTCAATATAATAATTCATCAATAATTCAAAACCTATCCTAAGGTCCACTAGCCTATGTTTCACAAAACATTATATATTACATAAAGAAAAATAAAACCATACCTTGGCCAATTACCAATACGTACTAAAATCACCAATTGATCATAACAAAGCTCAATCAAGCCATGAACTCAACTCTGCTTGCTCCCAATATCACAATTCTCAAGCTATACAAAATTAATTCATAAAGAACAATACCTAGGGTTTCCAAATACACAATTTTACAAGGGTGGAGAGTAAGCTTACCATACCCACAGTAGATTAGGATGAAACCCAACAAATCCCCACTAATGGGTGGCACCTAAACAACCAAAACACAAAAATCTACTCAAAACCAAAACCTAAATTTCAAAATTCTTAACGGTTGAGAACTGGGCAGAGATTTTCAAAAAACATACCACAATACCTATTTAGAAACGACGGGCTCAGTGAGAGTTTCTCATGGTCACAAATCGTTCACGAATCAGAGCACCTAACTCGAGTTACAAGCGAAAGAAGATGAATGTGAATAGTATTTTCCTGCAACCTGATGCACGAAAACTTGTCTCTCAACAAATTTTCCTCGGAAAGTATACCGAATTGTCGTCAAGTAAAAACTCACAATAGAGTGAGGTCGAATCCCACAGGAATTGATTGGTTGAGTAACTTTAATTAGAGGAGTGTTCTAGTTGAGCTAAGCCAAAGTTGGATTAGGAATTGCAGAATGTAAATTGGCAAGAAAAGTAAATAACAAGAATGTAAATTGTGGAATGTAATTGGTAGGAATTAAATTACAGAAAGTAAATTGCAGGAAATTAAAGGGGATTAGGGTGATGAGCATCAAAGTAAATAGTAGAAATTAAAGAGAATGGGTAAGATCAGAAGCGGGGAAGCTCATTGGGCTTAGGAGATGTTGCATTCTCCGGATCAAGTTCATTTTCATCTCTTCCTCAATCAATGCATTCATTGATCTCCTTGGCAATCTTAAGTGATTGGATCCCAATTCCATGGCAATCCAATCTCTCTAAGCTTGAACAATCGCCCAATTCTTTGATTTAATTGCTCATGGGAAGAGATGAAGTTGGTCACTGATTATACTACACACCTTCATAGATCAAAGTATTGGTAGGATTACATGTCACGATATCCATCCAACCCCCAACCTAATCCAATGTGAGAAAGCATTTCTAGCATGATTTCCTCATTCCTCTTCGAAGGTTCAGAGGAAATCTAAGTATGAGCAATTTCTTTTCTAAGACAATTACCCAATTGGATGAAGATCGAAAGCTTTCTAGCAAAATCAAGAGAAAAGAAAGAAGAAGAATGAAAACTATTATTGATCCATTGAATTACAACAGAGCTCCCTAACCCGATGAAAAGGCATTTATTTTTCATAGCTCTGGGAATGGAAAGCAAAAATGAAAAGAGCATTGAAAAGTAAACTAAATAATAGAGAAAGTAAAAATACAGAGTGTTTATCTTTGCCTTCTCCAACGTTAGTGACAAAGTTAGTGTCACTAACGTTGGCTCCCTTTTTGCTCCACGTTAACACCCACTTAGTGGCGTTGACGTGGCCATTAACGTGGGTGTCTATTTGCCTTTATAACGTTAGTGGTGAAGTGTTAACTTCACCACTAACGTTAGAGCTTCTCCTTTCTTCCACGCTAGTGCCCACATTAATGGCACTAAGGTAGGCTTAAATGGCCTTCGAAGGCGTTAGTGGTGTTAACTTCACCACTAACATTGCAAGCTTGCTTCTCTTCTACGTTAATGGCCACATTAGTGGCACTAATGTAGCCACTAACGTGGCTCTTCTCTGCTTCTTTGGTCCTAAAATCATACAAACAAAGTGCATCAAAGCCTTGTTCTAGAGCATGAGATTATGCATCATCTAATTTGTCATTCAATTCATGCATTATTCCCATGAAATCATGTAAAATTCACAATGTTTTCTTGAATCAAGGTATAAGTATATATTCACCCAAATGCTTGCTTATTGTCTAAGAAAATGCATGAAATTACCTAAAATACATAAAGAAAAGGCTAGTAAAACTAGCCAAGATGCCTTAGCATCACAACCCTCACCTCTCTTCTCTAATTCACGTTGTTGCTACTGTGTTGTGTTAAAAAAGTGGCTGAAATGGCCACTTAAATGGCTTTATATATGTTGGGCTTGGGGCCAACTTAGGCTCGGTCCAACCCGTTAGTGTTTCTAGCCCGTTTGACCCACTTTGGGCCAAAACCTTTAAGATTAGTGCCTGGTTTTCAATTTTAATTATTTTTCTAAGTTTTTTTTATTATTTTTATTATTCTTACACCGTATTGGACAGTCTTAAGTTAGTACAAACGGCTAAATTACCGGTACGCGCTTTTACAAAATTTTTCGTAGAAAATTACATTTTTTCACTCGAAAAAATTCACTGAATTCAAATCTCACTGTTAAATTTTCAAATTAAGACTTATAAATTTTGAACCTATTCCGGGAAATTAATTTATACTTTATATTATCTAAATGGTCAATTTTTAATAATTACAGTTCTTACATTCTCCCTTCCTAATTAGAAATTTTGTCCCCAAAATTCGAATCGCATATTATTTCCTCCAACTCCTAGTTCCTTGATTCTCGGCTAGCCCCTTTTAATATGAAGCATGTCCATATCCTCACAATTCCTTCCTCCACGAAGTATTCTGCTACTAATGTTGTCAACCTAATCAAGTCGTCAAAGCATCTCGTCCATTGTAGTTCTATCGTGTCGAAGTTTCCACATATGGTTCATCGTTCTCGTCAAGGAAGAAAGGTCGAGCATCTTCAATAACTTGAACTTTGAAAAAATAATTTTTAAAATTGTGAAAGGACTCGTCAAACATAGAGAAAACTTTTCTCACCTAAACAGCCCAGAAAGAAACCCAACCTAACTTTTTAGAAGAGCTAAAAGGTTTGGTCAATACAAAGAGGTAGAAGAACACTTTAACAGAAGGTCGGACATATAGTTCCTGACAAAGGAGCTGGTATATTTATAAAAAAGCCCATGAGTTAGGGTGTAGTTAGGTAGGAGCAACGTTAAAAGTCCAGATGACGTTAATTTCAAAGTCGGAAAAAAGAAGCCTAACATCTAGCTTAGTGAAGAAGCAATCATAGACATAGAAGAAAGTGCGTTCCGACCTATCAATTGGGGAAAACACACCCTCTCTTTGGGATCTGCAACCACTATCTCGTAGTTCCTCTCATCCTCCTGGTTTTCACACAGTCTATGGTGCCTACGAATGGTCTCGACATACTCTATCAATAATGGGCATCGGAGTAAGAACAAAAATATCTACCCAAGTCAGGTGAGAGAAAATTTTGGTCGACATATTGTGAATTACAGATTGAGACATTTAAATCTATACCTACAAATGCAACACACAAAGGAAAAATCGTCACAACAAGTTAGAAAGTCGAGCAAATAATCACAAGAAGTCAAGTCATCGTCGACAACACCAACAATTCACTACAACTCGTATAAAATCTCATAAACGCAACAAATCACTATCAAAATTCCAAATACAGAAAATGGCATTGCTTCTGAGAAGGCAAAAGCGACACCATTTGAGGACAACATAACCATATCAAAGCCCGTAGCAACAATATCAAACAATAAACAGTATCAATAAATTTCAAGATCAAACAACAAGTGACCGTTCCAAAAGACAGTTCCAAAGAAAATGAAAAACCCTCCATCAACATTTTAAATCACGTTTCAAAGTATCATTCAAAACAAAAAAATACAAGTGCTACCCAAAACAAATCGAAAACGAAAATAACAAAAATGGGCAAAAGCACTAACCTTGGTGAAATGAAAATTAGTAGGGCACGTCAAACGGTAAAAACACAAACGATTCTCTCCAAAAACATGAACGAAACCCTCTGAAAGCTTCAAGAAAGAAAATTCTTGAATGCTGGAACAAGGCGCACGAAAGAAAGAAGTGAAAAAAAAAGAGCTAAGAGTGCTAATGTTCAAGAAACAGAAAAGGAAGAAATGAGAAAGAATGAGGCATTTATAAGATACGAGGGGTAAAAAAGAAATTTCACACCACTCTTTTAATGTCCCGCACGGATCCCTAGGAAATTACCACTTAACGTACACCATGTGATTAAAGTGGCAACGTTTCAAAAATTTGATACACGTCGAGTACCCGATCTCTTGAAGGCGGCGTACCCAACGAAGGAAATTGTAACCACAAATGCTTAAGCCCGACCTCATGAAAGCTCGGACTCAAGTAGGGACACTGTTCATACCCTTGTCCAAAACATAAAGCTAGACCCAACAAGGAAGAAGGCCCACCCAAAAAATGGTAGCCACTTCTATCTTCCCAACCTATTAGGAGGTCGGACGCGACTAGGGAGGTTCAGTCCCACTTATCCAAATAAGTAACTACCTTCCCGAATTTCTCTTACTATCTCTACCTCATCTAGAATGTATATCTCAACAAACTCCCAAGTTAAAAAAACGGTTATCCACCAACAAAGTTGGAACTACTCCAAAAGATGGTTATCTATTCTACTATAAATACACTGATGCCCCTTAGGTATATTCAAGTCTCAATCTGCTAAAAATATGCTTAAATCCATTGCTAACTTAAGCATGGTAGTCTCTTACAGGTACCACCCCCACCTCCTCACAAGAAACTCGGACGGTGGCACCTCGACACCAGTACAAATCAAACGCTGCCTAAGAAGGAGTCTGGACCTCACATTCAGGTCCAAATTATCGTTTCAAATAATCCTCGAAACAGAATTTATTAAATATTTTTTGTGAGACAATTTAAACACTTTTTTATGAATAAAAATTTTGAATTACTTTATTTACATTTTACCGTGTGTGATCAAGTGACGTAAAATAAATTAATGTTAGTTCTTTTAATTTTAACCATTTAATCTAAGTTGTCAAGAACAATTTTTTTAAAGATCTAATAAAAAAAACTTTTATCTATCTTTTTTTCCTCCATATGGTTCATTCATACTCGTTCCTTATTTTCTTATCAAAACTTCTAATAAAAATAGCTGTGTTTACTAAGCCACTTAGAGTCTTGCACTATAATTAATAAGTAAACCCATCACTATTATGAAGAAATAAGATTACGTTTGGGCGGGATTTTTCATCAATGTGTCATTTTTTGAAATTTGTTATCAAAATATTATCTTTAAATAACTATTTATCTATCTGAATTATATGTCATTCTTTTACTATAGTAATTAATTTGATTTTTTATTTTATTTTTAATTATAATTATTTATAGTAATGTAAGAAAGTATGATTTGAATAATTAGTCTCAAAAAAATAATATTTAGTAATAAATTTTAAAAAAGTTAGCACATTGATAAAAAAAACTAATAAAATAGAGTAAAACTCCTAATAAAAAAAGAACTAATAAAAGTCAGCACATTGAAGTCGGCCATGTGGCCCTCTTCATTAGTCACTAATAATGATTACTGATGTGAAACGTTAACTCACATATGTAATCGTTAAATATTTATGTGTGCATTTTAGATAAATTAGTCTCTAAAATAAAGTAGAAAATAGTCCTCAAAAAATTAAAAAGAATTCAAAATAATCTCTACAAATTTTTAAAAAATTTAAAAATTTAAAAATAGTCATTTTTTTCTAAGTTTATTTGGTGTCAAAATTTTAGAAGGTTAGGAATATTTATATTGACCTTCATTAATTCAATAATTTCTTAAATTTAGTTGTTATTATTATTGTTTCTATATCACCTCAATGTCGGTATCATATATTAATGATTAAATAATATTATTTTTTATGATATTTTAGTGTTAATATATAAAATTATATTTCAGTATATACTAGTATTTTTACCCGTAATAATATTATGGTAATATAATTTTTTTAAAATTATGGTCTACTTTGTTCTGATAGTTATAGATTATACATGTCATAAAAAATTTATAAAATCAAACTACTTTTATAACAAAAATCGTAGGTTGACAAAAATTTCTGACTAAAAAGATCAAGGTATATGTAGATAAAAAATTAAATAATAAGATTTTTAGTTAATATTTTTATATGAAAAAGTCTAATTTTTTTATTAATAATTAATTTTAACATTCGTTATCTAAAATTTAAAACAATTTAATGTGTATAATTTTATATTTAATTAGGTGTTAAGTCTGTTGCACAAATAGAAATAATTAATTTTTATACTTGTTATCTAAAAATAATATTTTTTTTCTCTATGTATATAAAAATATTATTAGATATTAGCATAAAAAAATTATACTGATAGTTATAAGATTAAGTCAAAATTAATTTTTTTAAAAAATTATATATAGAGTAAAAATAGTAGAGAGAAATAGAAAAATGGAGAGAGGTAAATGAGAGAATTTATTAATTTTTAAAAAAAAATATTCTCTCTCAATTTTAATAAGAGTGTCATGTGACACATTTGATTATTAAATTAGATAGTATTATATGATACATAATATAGGTATATTTCAATTTCAATTTCAATTTTAATATTTCAAATTTAATTTTAATACAATTAAAGAATGTCATGTTGCACATTTTGATTGTCAAATAAGTATTTTGGTTGTAAAATTAGTAAGGAGGAGGGAAGAATTATTTAATTTTGGAGGAAAAGATTTCATTTCAATTATAACGAGAGAATACATATGACACATTTTGGTTGTAAAAATTAGTAAAGAGGAGAGAAGAATTTCTTAATTTTGGAGGGAAAGATTTGATTCCAATTGTAATGAGAAAGTGACATATGACACATTTTGGTTGTAAAATTAGAGATATATAATAGATAATAGATTAATAATGATATATAAGAGAGATAGAGTGAATGAAGGAATGAGAGAGACAGAGAAAGGAAGAGAGAAGAGGGGAGAATTCTTTAATTTTAAAGGAAAAGATTTGATTTCAATTGCAATGAGGGAGTGACATGTGACACATTTTGACCTTCAAATTAGTAATATATAATAGATTTTGTTATTTTTTGTATTCTTTATTTTTTATATAATTTTTAATACTATTTTATTTTTTTATTAACAAAATTATTAGACAATGACTTTTGATAAAGATTAAAAATTCGAAGAAATTATTTTAAAATTTTTAAAAAATTTCCAGAACTGTTTTGAGATTTGTTAAATTTTTTGGGAACTGTTGTGTACTGACTCACTGTAGGGATTGATTTGTCCAAAATGCACACATGGACATTTAACGATCACACATGCGAGTTAATGTTCTACATCAATAGTCACTGTTAGTGACTAACGGAATGGAACTGTACTGTATAACGAAAGTAAATATTAGAGATTGTTTTGTATATTTTAAAACTTAAGAGACTAAAATGTTTGACTTCAAAAATTTCAAAGACTAATTTGAGTATTTATTTTATATTTTAATTTAGATAAGTTTAAAATATTTTTTAATTAAATTATAATATCAAATAGAGAGAATATAAACCAATTTGGGTTGGTCGAATGGTCAGCTCACTCGTCCGCTTAAACAAGTGTCATGGGTTTGAATCCTGCCTTGTATATGCAGCAACCCATTGGCCAGCGACAGATCCTTAAATAGAACTCAGATCCGCGACGAATCAGTTCTTGACCTGTAGGGTTGGGAGATACCGTGGGCAACAAAAAAAAAATAGAGAGATAGGGCTAAGAATAAATTTTAATTTTTCATGTTATAAATGTCATTCATTAATTGTTGTCCTTTTAACACTTATGTATTTGAAAATTTATGCTTAATTCTTAATTAATGAGTTGACCGCAAATAAGGAAACAAATATTTGAATTAGTAAAGTTTAGAAAAGTAAGATAAAATTCTCAACTAATGATAAATGCAATGATATATAGCATCAATGTCACATTTGATTACTGCTCACCAGTTTATTATTTCATTTGACCATTTGAAAGAAAATAGTTATTAATGCAATAATAATATAATTAACAACTATATTATTTATTATCTATTATATCTATTATTTATTATCTATTATATCTATTTATTATATTCTATTATTATATAAAAATTAGATTTCTTCATAGAATTGACATAATATATTTTAAAAGTATTTTTTAATTTATTTTTTTAAATTCATTAAATATAATTTATTATAATAAACTATTTATATAAACTAATTAATTTGATTATTAGATATTTAAGTATTACACTAATGGATTTAATTAATTCATAATTACCAAATTAAATTTCAATCATTTAGTTATGAATTCAAATAACTTTCTCTTAAAGATATTTTTCAATTTTATTTTGTTTGATTGATTAATCTAAATCAGTTATAATCAATTGTAAATAATCTATTATTACATCATATTAATAACATGTCATAGGTGACAATTTTTTTTCCATTTCATTTAGCCTAACATAGGGAACCTAATTATATTAATATGCTAACGTTAATCTAACTCATTAATAAGTTTTATTTTTCATGAAAATAATAATGTTTCATGTTATCTTTAAAATTTTACTAATACTATATTAAACTTAATTTATCATTGTTATTCGATTTTTCAATTATGCAATATGATTAATATTCAAATGAATAATTTGAATTTTTCTTTGAAAATCACAAATACATGATTTTAATTTGTAAATATAATTTTAAGTTCTCATTTATTATTTAACACTCTTCATATCTTTCTTTTTTTAGATGATTCTTTTATTTTCTTTCACTCTTTAAAATGTTCAAATAATTTTTTTGTGTTATATATTTTTTCATCTATTTTTTATATTTTATAATTTTTTTATTTTTTAACATTATTCTTTACAACGTTATATATTATTTTATTTTTTATTAATTTTTAATATTTTTCTCCTACAAAAAAAGATAAATTAAAGGTCCTTTAAAATAAAACTGAATTTCATCTATATAAAGTTGTTTGAAGTATTTTATTCAATTTTTTATACTAATTTTATTTTTTTATTCATTCTAGTAAACTATATTTAATACTTTTATTTTTTAGATTTTATAGGTCCTTCGTTCCTTTCGATTAAACGATAATAATAATATTTTTCATTCTTTAATATTTTTCTATTTTTATTTTGTTTTATATTTTTGTTATTCTTCATACAAGTTATAAAATATTTACTTTTGTTCTAGTATATATAAAATTTTTATTTTCTTTTGTCTAAATTAAATTTAGAACTAATTTTTTAGATACTATTATGATAAAAAAAATTTGTTTTTATTCTTCATTCTTCATGTTTTTGATCTTATTCATATAGATAATTTGCACATACTTGGTGATATAAAGAGAAAGTTTATGCGGTATAATCTAAAATTTTTAGTAATAAAGTTGAATTTGGATCCTCTAAATTTTGAATTTTCATTTTAGAAGGAAAAGTATGATCTCTCACCCTTGAATTTCTCTCTCATATTTTTTCTTGGTCCTATTTATGAAATAAAGGGTGAGAAATCCAAGGTTCTGAAAACCGGTTCGAACCGGCCGATCGAACCGGTTGAACCGTGAACCGACACAAAAAACAAATCGGTCAGAAGTTAAAATCGCAGATTTTAAAAACCGCCGTTGAACCGCTGAACCGGTTGGTCGAACCAAACTGTGACCCGGCCGGTTTTTTGAATTTTGCTGAAACGCTGTCGTTTTTGTGTGGAAGGAGTCCCGAACCCTAACTTTATCCCTAACTAAAACGCGTTCTTTACCTCTCTCACACTTAGCCACTGTCCAGAGCTTCTCTCATGGAACTCCTGCTCTTCCCTCACTCCCTCACTTCCGTCCAACCACCGCCTACTACCGTCGCCGTCGCAGCTTCCAACTTTGAACAGCCACCGCCTGCTCCCTCACTCCCCTTCCTTCGCGCAGCAAACGTCGCAAACTTCCTTCTCTCCATCGCGCAGCCACCGTTTGATCATCGAAGCATCCATCGCGCAGCCACTGTCCCGCCGCACCAGCTCTGTTCCACCGCGCTCCCTTCAGCGGCCTCTGCTCTGTTCTGTCGCGTGGCCCTTCCCTCCAAGGTATTTTTTATTTTTGTAACTGTAATTGTGGTTTTAGTTTGTTGGTTAATCAGTTAATCTGTGATTTATTTCTGATATTCTTGATTTCAACCTTGCTACTATTAATTTTTTTTTATTGTGTATCACTATGCTAATTATCTATGAGATTAATGGGTTGCTGTAAGCCTGTAATATTGATATTGGAAACATTGCAAACATTGAAAACATTGCTGATGGGCAATATCATGTGCAAACATTGTATGAACCAATTAGTGTTGCTGGTCAGATTATTCCCTAGAATTTCCCTCTTCTCATGTTTGCTTGGAAGGTTAGTGGCTCTGGTTACTGGCTCTTCTTTTTAATTTTGCTCTGGTTACTGGTTCTGTTTAATTTCTGAATACTTGGTTCTTCTTCCTTTTAATTTCTGAAAATTTTGTTCAAAATTTCATTTTAATATTTTGTGATTTTTTGTAATTGCTCTGGTTACTGGCTCTGTTTCATAATGTACCAATGTTAGTGTAATTGCTATTTTATAATTGCTGCTGGTTGCTGTCATGTACCACCGTTCTGTTTCTATTCAACCATTTCCGTTGCATTTCAAAGTTTCAGCTCCCTCTCCCTATTCTATTCGAATTTCAGAACATGCTCCAGCCTAAGGTAATTTATTTTTCTTTACTTGTTCTTTCTTATATTAATTATTCAGTTATTATTTTATTTAATTGTTGTTTTTAATGATTAGTATGTTGTTCAAGTTTTTGTTTTCTTGTTGGTTTGCTGTATTTTAAAGCTTTAGTTGTTCTTGTGTTTTTTATTTTCAATTCTAATTGATCTTATTAACTTGTTAATTCGATAAATTAATGTTTTAGTGCTGTTCTTAACTTTTAAATTTTAGATTGTTAAGTTGTTATGTTGTTCTTGACCTTTTGATAATTTGTTAATTTTATAAATTGTTAAGTATATAAATTGTTCATGATGTTGATCTTAATTAATTGTTCTTGTTATTAGAAAGAGAATGGAATTGAGGTGTATCAATTTACAGGTAGCTATAAATTGAAAAGAGGACACTCACTGAGCAGAACTCCTTTGTTACTTCATTAAATGTTTTTTTGAGTTTCTGATGCAATACCTGAGATTAAGAATTGAATGGAAGATGAGCAATATTGACTTTCTTTTCGTTTGATTGTTTGAATATGAATTCAAGATTCTGTAAAACTGACTTTTACTAGAAATCCTACAGCTTGCTCAATATGTTTCAGTTCCTCCCAGGCTGAGCCAACATACTGTGCATGACAGATTCAGGTTATGATATAAATATGGAATAGAAGAAATGATCTCAAATAGTTGATTGGTGCTCACCGTATCAGTGACATCAATACACCATCTCTCTAATTCACCCAATCCTACCTTTACATACTCTCTATTGCTGAATGAACAACACTCAAAATGTTAGTATTCTCTATGCAGCAAATTGACATGTAATATGAAGATGGTGAATAATTGAATGGTTTGTGATTGATTATTTATTTTTTTGTTATTTGACTTTTGTGTTTATATTTGGATGAGATTATAATATTGTGGTTGATTGTAATACTTTTAATTTGGATAATATTTTAAAGATTATTAGTCTATAATTATATTTTTGTGTGTTTATTTATATTTTAATTATTATTTTTTTATAAAACGGCTTTTTTGGTTCAACCACGGTTGAACCTATGAATCAGTGAACCAGTAGCTAGAGCGGTTCGATGATCGGTTCGATTTTCAGAACCTTGGAGAAATCACACTTTTTTCTCTAAAATAAAATTCAAAATTTAGAGGATCCAAATCTAATAGAATTAGATATTTGTCTTTTAGACTTTTGAATTTTGTACTATTTCAATTTATTATAGAGATAAAAAAAGTATATTTTTAAAGGTTTTTTTAGTTTTAATCTTTATTTGTTAAACCATATTTTGAAACTACCATGATTGTGATTACGAAATTAGCTTATACATTATGATTGATTTATGAAAAAAATACAATAAAAAAATTTGTATGTATTACTGGACTCATCAACAAGAAAGTATATTTTTATTTAAAAATTATTTATTTTCATTTAATGTCGCGTGTTAAATATTTTTCATACTCAATAATATGTAAAGGTAAATTACATCTTACGAATAAATAATGATTCCTTGATTATTTGAATATCATTATTTGTATATTAAATATTTTTATTATTGATCAAATTTTTTACTTTAATAGGTCATGAAAATAGTGAAAGTCAGTCTCTTAATAGAATTAGCTAGTATAGACAAAATAGTTAGTTAAAGTCAACAAAAAGTATTGAAAAAACTTGGTAAGATTAAATAAATTTAATTAAAAATAACATAGAAAAACTACAACTAAAAAAAGCTTTTATTCAAATATAAAACTTTTGCATGTCAAATTGATGATAAAGTTTGCTGTTGGGGGGAAGGGGGGGGGGGGGGAGGGAGTGAGAGAGGGGGGACATAGATTAAAAAAATTCGGAGATTTAATATGATTAGTTAAAAATTAAAAAATTATTAAATTATGAAATTTAAAAATAAGAAAATTTAAATTTTTTTAATTTATATTTTTAATCCAATGAAAAAAATATGTTTTTCCTTTTAATAAAAAATCGATATCATTTTATCTTTTTATTTGTATTACATCTTACTTTTTTTACTATAATTAAAAGTTTTTCAAATATAACAAACTATCACATTATTAAATATAATATTAGAGATAAATTATTAAAAATAATAATATTTAGCTAATTATCATAACCACATTAAAAATTATTCAAATTATTTTTATATAATAAAAGTAATACACTTCAAAAAATATTTTATATAATTTATTGACAAATATATGTGATATTTATCATAATTTTTATTTTAATAAAAAATATTATTGTGTTAAAGTCATATATTTTAAAGGTGTATAAATGTAATTTTTATTTAAAAAAATTATAAGAAAATAAATACAATTTTTTTTAACTTTATCCTTAATATTAAATTTTAATTTTGCTTTTGACGTTTCAATATATTTCAGTTATACTACTAGGGTGAGTAATATTATGTATAAATAATCAATTGTATTAAATTATTTAGTAAATTATGAATAACAAAATAAAATAAAAAAATTTAATTTTAATTTTTTTTCTATTATTTTCTATATATATGAAATTAGAATATAATTTATACCTTTCTTTCTCTCTTTTTCTTTTGTACTTTATTTATAATTTTTTTAATTTTTAATTTTTTGATTTTGTTTATATTTATTTTTTAATTTTTAATTCCTGGGGTTTTATTAAGATTTTTCAACTTCTCTGCCGTGAACTAGATGTATCTCCTTCCCAGACTTTGTTCCTTTATTTGTTTGTTTCCGCCAAGCCTGGTGGTTCCTCAAAAAGGAAAGCTTCTTGGGTTTCTTTTCGGTCCGCCCAGGAGCACAAAGTGTTTGCTATGTATGATGAGTCTTTTAAGGACTTTAAGAACTACTTTTTCAAAGTTCGAGCTGTTGAGGGGGTCCGCCTCTTTTTCCTTGATGAAAACGACGAGCCCTCCTTCCCCCTAGAGTGGCAAAAAGATGTACGAGTATCTCGCTACACTTGGGAGATGCTAGATGACGTTGAGTGTGCTTTTGTGGTTGTCCTCGAGGATCTTTGGGGGAAACCACCTCATCTTGATACGAAGAGATTCTTGAATGATCCTTCCTTGGTTCGAACTGTTCTGGGTATTTTGTTTGGCTTTGCTTTTATACTTGTTTTTCCTTTCTCTACATTACATTTGTAACTCTTGGCTGTTGCTATATTTGTAGAGATGTTGGTGCACGAAATTGCAATCACACTTTTGTAATCCCGCACAACTAACCAGCAAGTGCACTGGGTCGTCCAAGTAATACCTCACGTGAGCAAGGGTCGATCCCACGGAGATTGTCGGCTTGAAGCAAGCTATGGTTATCTTGTAAATCTTAGTCAGGATATCAGAAATTATCAGGATTGATTGTAAAAAGCAAAAGAACATGAAATGGTTACTTGTATTGCAGTAATGGAGAATAGGTTGGGGTTTTGGAGATGCTCCATCTTCTGAATCTCTGCTTTCCTACTGTCTTCTTCATCAAACACGCAAGGCTCCTTCCATGGCAAGCTGTATGTAGGGTATCACCGTTGTCAGTGGCTACCTCCCATCCTCTCAGTGAAAATGTTCCTATGCTCTGTCACAGCATATGGCTAATCAGCTGTCGGTTCTCGGTCAGGCCGGAATAGAATCCAGTGATTCTTTTGCGTCTGTCACTAACGCCCCGCCTGCTAGGAGTTTGAAGCACGTCACAGTCATTCAATCATTGAATCCTACTCAGAATACCACAGACAAGGTTTAGACCTTCCGGATTCTCTTGAATGCCGCCATCAATTCTAGCTTATACCACGAAGATTCTGATTAAGGAATCCAAGAGATATCTACTCAATCTAAGGTAGAACGGAGGTGGTCGTCAGGCACACGTTCATAGTTGAGAATATGATGAGTGTCACGGATCATCACATTCATCCGGGTTAAGAACAAGTGATATCTTAGAATGGAAGCAAGCATGATTGAATAAGAAACAGTAGTAATTGCATTAATCCATCAAGACACAGCAGAGCTCCTCACCCCCAACCATGGGGTTTAGAGACTCATACTGTGGAAGGTACACAAAGAAACATGTAAAGTGTCATGAGGTACAGATACCATGTCAAAAGATCCTATTAATAGTAAACTAGTAACCTAAAGTTTACAGAAATGAGTAAATGACAGAAAAATCTACTTCCGGGCCCACTTGGTGTGTGCTTGGGCTGAGCATTGAAGCTTTCAAGTGTAGAGACCTTTTCTGGAGTTAAACGCCAGCTTTCATGCCAGTTTGGGCGTTTAACTCCAAGTTTTATGCCAGTTCCAGCGTTAAACGCTGGAATTTCTGAGGCTGATTTGCCACGCCGGTTTGGGCCATCAAATCTTGGGCAAAGTATGGACTATCATATATTTCTGGAAAGCCCAGGATGTCTACTTTCCAACGCCGTTGAGAGCGCGCCAATTGGGCTTCTGTAGCTCCAGAAAATCCACTTCGAGTGCAGGGAGGTCAGAATCCAACAGCATCTGCAGTCCCTTTCAGTCTCTGAATCAGATTTTTGCTCAGGTCCCTCAATTTCAGCCAGAAAATACCTAAAATCACAGAAAAACACACAAACTCATAGTAAAGTCCAGAAAAGTGAATTTTAACTAAAAACTAATAAAAATATACTAAGAACTCAACTAAAACTACTAAAAACATACTAAAAACAATGCCAAAAAGGGTACAAATTATCCGCTCATCACAACACCAAACTTAAATTGTTGCTTGTCCCCAAGCAACTGAAAATCAAGATAGGATAAAAAGAAGAGAATATACTATAGACTCCAAAATATCAAAGAAACATAGTTCCAATTAGATGAGCGGGACTAGTAGCTTTTTGCCTCCGAACAGTTTTGGCATCTCACTCTATCCTTTGAAGTTCAGAATGATTGGCATCTATAAGAACTCAGAACTCAGATAGTGTTATTGATTCTCCTAGTTAAGTATAATGATTCTTGAACATAGCTAGTGTATGAGTCTTGGCTGTGGCCCAAAGCACTCTGTCTTCTAGTATTACCACCAGATACATACATGCCACAGACACATAATTGGGTGAACCTTTTTAGATTGTGACTCAGCTTTGCTAGAGTCCCCAATTAGAGGTGTCCAGGGTTCTTAAGCACACTCTTTTTGCCTTGGTTCACAACTTTATTTTTTTTTCTTTTCTCTTTTTTTTTTCGAAAATTTTTTTTTTCACTGCTTTTTCTTGCTTCAAGAATCACTTTGATAATTTTTCAGATCCTCAATAACAGTTCTCCTTTTCCATCATTCTTTCAAGAGCCAACAATTTTAACATTCTTTAAAACAACAAATTCAAAAGACATATGCACTGTTCAAGCATTCATTCGAAAAACAAAAATTATTGTCACCACATCAAACTAATTCAACTAGTTTCAAGGATAAATTTCGAAATCCTGTACTTCTTGTTCTTTTGTGATTAAAGCATTTTTCATTTAAGAGAGGTGATGGATTCATAGGACATTCATAACTTTAAGGCATAAATTTTATTAATTATGAATTAAGAACAAGACTCAAATATAGATATAAGATGAGACTAAAAAAAATAAAAATAGGAATAGAAAACAAAAGAAAAAAAACGCAAAAATAGGCTCCTAATGATAGAGGTTTTCACAGAGTTAGGACTCAACAACCTTGATTTTGAGAAGTGGATGCTCCCTCAGCTCGAGAGGAGAGCTTTTGGCGTTTCATCTCTTGGAGTTCACGCCCCTGCTTCTCTTGTTCCTTCAGCAATTTGCAGAGCATGCAGTTCTGATTCTGCTGTTCTTCCTTCAGTTGCTCCATAGTTTCTTGCAACTTGGTGATAGATGCTTCTAGGCTGGCCCAGTAGCCAATTTCAGGGAATTCAGGGAGGAACTCCTGCGCCCTCCTTTTGATAGAGTTGTCTTGCATTTGTCCTTCCATTGACTTCTTGGTGATTGGATGTTCAATGGGTATGAATTCATCTACTCCCATCTTCACCCCAGCCTCTTTACAGAGCAAGGAGATCAAGCTTGGGTAAGCCAATTTGGCTTCAGTGGAATTCTTATTTGCAATTGTGTAGATCTCACAAGCAATCACATGATGAACCTCCACTTCTCTTCCAAGCATAATGCAATGAATCATCACTGCTCTCTTGATGGTGACCTCAGAACGGTTGCTAGTGGGTAGTATGGAGCGCCCAATAAAGTCTAGCCAACCTCTTGCAATTGGTTTGAGGTCTCCCCTCTTGAGTTGGTTTGGGATACCCTTAGAATTGGTTATCCATTTTGTTCCAGGGAGGCATATGTCCTCTAGAACTTGATCCAACCCTTTATCTGCTCTCACCATCCTCCTATTAAAGGATTCAGGATCATCTTGCAGTTGAGGTAATTTGAAGATTTCTCTTATTTTGTCCAGATGAAAGTACATAACTTTCCCTCTGACCATGGTTCTGTAGGTATGGTAAGCAGTTCCAGTCATTCTCTGCTTATCTGTTAGCCACAGATTTGAGTAGAATTCCTGAACCATGTTCCTTCCAACCTTTATCTCAGGATTGGTTAGAACTTCCCATCTTCTGTTTCGAATTTGCTCTTGGATCCCCGGATATTCATCTTCTTTCAGATCAAACTTCACTTCCGGGATCACTGACCTCAGACCCATTATCTTGTGATAATGGTCTTCATGTTCTTTGGTTAAGAACTTCTCTTGGTTCCAAAGATTCTTTGGATTATTCTCTTTCTTTCCTCTTAAATTGGTTTGTTTTCCTTTAGGAGCCATGATCTTGATGAATCTTGGCTTAGTGATCACGGAAAAGCACACCAAACTTAGAGGTTTGCTTGTCCTCAAGAAAAAGAAAGGAGAGAAGAAAGAGAGAGGAAGAGAAAATTCGAATGGTGTGGTGGAATGAGGGGGACAAACGTGTATTTATAAGGTAGGGGGAGATTTCGAAAAGAAAAGAAAAATTTGAAAGGAGATTTGAGGAGATATGGAAAGAATTTGAGAGAAAGGTGGGTTTTTTTGAACAATATTTGGAATTGATTTGAAGAATGGTTTTGATTTTTGAAGATTTGAAAGTGAATGATGAATGGTTGAAGTGTGATTTTGTAGAAAAATGTGGGTAAGAAAAGGAAAGTTTGAAAAAATTTGATTTGAAAACAAAATTGTGGTCCCCCCACCTTTCTGGCGTTAAACGCCCAGAATGGCACCCATTCTGGCGTTTAACGCCCATTTGATGCCCCTTTTGGGCGTTTAACACCCAGCCAGGTGCCCTGGCTGGCGTTAAACGCCAGAATTCCTTTATCACTGGGCGTTTTTCCAAAACGCCCAGGATGCTGCACACCTGGCGTTAAACGCCCAGAATGGTGCCCATTCTGGCGTTTAACGCCCAAAATGGCACCATTCCTGGCGTTAAACGCCCAGAATGGTACCCAGTCTGGCGTTTAACGCCCAAAATGCCCCTTACTGGTATTTTTTCGCCAGTAAGCTCATTTTCTCTGCTTTTTGAGCTGAATCCTTCTGTAACTCTGTGAATTCCTTCATTTTTGATACTTGCCTCTGTAAGAACAAATCATATAACCTCCTAATGACTGGGTTGCCTCCCAGCAAGCGCTTCTTTACTGTCTTTAGCTGGACTTCCACTGAGAATCATTCAAGTCTCAATTTTGAGCATTCCTGCTCAAAATTGCCTTCAAGATAATGCTTGATTCTCTGTCCATTAACAATGAACTTTTTGTCAGAATCAATATCCTGAAGCTCAACATATCCATATGGTGAAACTCCTGTAATCACATACGGACCCCTCCACCGGGATTTGAGTTTTCCTGGAAACAATTTGAGCCTAGAGTTGAAGAGCAGAACTTTTTGTCCTGGCTCAAAGACTCTGGTTGACAACTTCTTGTCATGCCATTTCTTTGCCTTTTCCTTATAAATTTTTGCATTTTCAAAGGCATTGAGTCTAAACTCCTCTAGCTCATTTAGCTGGAGTAATCTCTTTTCACCAGCTAACTGTGCATCCATGTTTAGGAACCTGGTTGCCCAATAGGCTTTATGTTCCAGTTCCACGGGCAGATGACAGGCCTTCCCATACACCAATTGGTATGGAGAGGTTCCTATAGGAGTCTTGAATGCTGTTCTGTATGCCCACAGAGCATCATCCAAGCTCTTTGCCCAATCCTTTCTCCGGGCTATCACCGTCCGTTCTAGGATTCTTTTTAGCTCTCTGTTAGAGACTTCAGCTTGCCCATTTGTCTGTGGATGATACGGAGTTGCCACTTTATGGCTGATTCCATATCTAACCATAGCAGAGTATAGCTGTTTATTACAGAAATGAGTGCCCCCATCACTGATTAGTACTCTGGGAACACCAAACCTGCTGAAGATGTGTTTCTGGAGGAATTTTAGCACAGTTTTGGTATCATTAGTGGGTGTAGCAATTGCTTCTACCCACTTAGATACGTAGTCCACTGCCACCAGAATGTAAGTGTTTGAGTATGATGGTGGGAATGGACCCATGAAGTCAATTCCCCATACATCAAACAATTCTATCTCTAATATCCCTTGTTGAGGCATGGCATATCCGTGAGGCAAGTTACCAGCTCTTTGGCAATTGTCACAGTTTCGCACAAACTCTCGGGAATCTTTATAGAGAGTAGGCCAGTAGAAGCCACATTGGAGGACTTTATTGGCTGTTCGCTCACTTCCAAAATGTCCTCCATACTGTGATCCATGGTAATGCCATAGGATCCTTTGTGCTTCTTCTCTGGGTACACATATGCGGATTACTCCGTCTGCACATCTCTTAAAGAGATATGGTTCATCCCAGAGGTAGTACTTGGCATCTGAAATTAATTTCTTTCTTTGCACTTTGCTGTACTCCTGGGGTATGAACCTCACAGCTTTATAATTTGCAATATCTGCAAACCAAGGAGCTTCCTGAATGGCAAAGAGTTGCTCATCTGGGAAAGTCTCAGAGATCTTAGTAGAAGGGAGGGACGCCCCAGCTACTGGTTCTATTCGGGACAGATGATCAGCTACTTGGTTCTCTGTCCCTTTTCTGTCTCTTATTTCTATATCAAACTCTTGCAGAAGCAACACCCATCTTATTAGCCTGGGTTTTGAATCCTGCTTTGTGAGTAAGTATTTAAGAGCAGCATGGTCAGTGTACACAATCACTTTGGATCCTACTAGATAAGATCTAAACTTGTCAATGGCATAGACCACTGCAAGTAGTTCTTTTTCTGTGGTTGTGTAATTCTTCTGTGCATCATTTAGAACACGACTAGCATAATAAATGACATGCAGAAGTTTGTTATGCCTCTGTCCCAACACTGCACCAATGGCATGATCACTGGCATCACACATTAATTCAAATGGCAATGTCCAATCTGGTGCAGAGATGACTGGTGCTGTGACCAGCTTAGCTTTCAGGGTCTCAAACGCCTGCAGACACTGTGTGTCAAACACAAATGGTGTGTCAGCAGCTAGCAGGTTACTTAAAGGTTTTGCAATTTTCGAAAAATCCTTTATAAACCTTCTGTAGAATCCTGCATGCCCCAGAAAGCTTCTGATTGCCTTAACATTGGCAGTTGGTGGTAATTTTTCAATTACCTCTACCTTTGCCTTATCCACCTCTATTCCTCTGCTTGAAATTTTATGCCCAAGGACAATTCCTTCAGTCACCATAAAGTGACATTTCTCCCAGTTTAAAACCAGGTTAGTCTCTTGGCACCTTTTCAGGACAAGTGCTAGGTGATTAAGACAGGAGTTGAATGAGTCTCCATATACTGAAAAGTCGTCCATGAAGACTTCCAGAAATTTCTCTACCATATCTGAGAAGATAGAGAGCATGCACCTCTGAAAGGTTGCAGGTGCATTGCACAGACCAAAAGGCATCCTCCTATAGGCAAACACGCCAGAAGGGCAAGTAAATGCTGTTTTCTCTTGGTCCTGAGGATCTACTGCAATTTGGTTGTAACCTGAATAGCCATCCAAAAAGCAGTAATAATCATGACCAGCTAGTCTTTCTAGCATTTGGTCTATGAATGGTAAAGGAAAATGATCCTTTCTGGTGGCTGTATTGAGTCTTCTGTAGTCAATACACATACGCCACCCTGTGACTGTTCTTGTAGGAACCAGTTCATTTTTTTCATTATGAACCACTGTCATGCCTCCCTTTTTGGGGACAACTTGGACAGGGCTCACCCAGGGGCTATCAGAAATAGCATAAATAATCCCAGCCTCTAGTAATTTAGTGACCTCTTTCTGCACCACTTCCTTCATGGCTGGATTTAGCCTCCTCTGTGGTTGGACCACTGGTTTGGCATTATCCTCCAACAGGATCTTGTGCATGCATCTAGCTGGGCTAATGCCCTTAAGATCACTTATGGACCACCCAAGAGCTGTCTTGTGTGTCCTCAGCACTTGAATCAGTGCTTCCTCTTCCTGTGGATTTAAAGCAGAGCTTATAATCACTGGAAAAGTTTCACCCCCTTCCAGAAATGCATATTTCAGGGAAGGTGGTAGTGGTTTGAGTTCAGGTTTGGGAGGTTTATCCTCCTCCTGAGGAATTTTCGAAAATTCCTTTGCTTTCTCTAGTTCTTCTTGATCAGGTTGAGCATCCTTGAAGATGTCTTCAAGCTCTGATTCTAGGCTTTCAGCCATATTGATCTCTTCTACCAGAGAGTCAATGATGTCAGCGCCCATGCAGTCATTTGGTGTGTCTGGATGCTGCATAGCTTTTACAGCATTTAACTTGAACTCATCCTCATTGACTCTCAAGGTTACTTCCCCTTTTTGTACATCAATGAGAGTTCGTCCAGTTGCTAGGAATGGTCTTCCTAGAATGAGAGTTGCACTCTTGTGCTCCTCCATTTCCAGCACCACAAAGTCAGTTGGAAAGGCAAATGGCCCAACCTTGACAATCATATCCTCTATTATGCCTGATGGATGTTTAATGGAGCCATCAGCAAGTTGGAGGCATATCCTGGTTGGTTTGACTTCTCCAATCAACCCAAGCTTTCTGATAGTGGATGCAGGTATTAGATTGATGCTTGCTCCAAGATCACATAGGGCTGTCTTGGTGCAAGTGCCTTCTAATGTGCATGGTATCAGAAAGCTTCCAGGATCTTGAAGCTTTTCTGGTAAGCTTTTCAGAATGACTGCACTGCATTCTTCAGTGAGAAACACTTTTTCAGTTTCTCTCCAATCCTTCTTATGACTTAAGATTTCCTTCATGAACTTAGCATAAGAAGGTATTTGCTCAAGTGCCTCTGCAAACGGAATCTTTATTTCAAGAGTCCTTAAATAGTCTGCAAAGCGGGCAAATTGCTTATCCTGTTCCGCTTTGCGGAGTTTCTGAGGATAAGGCATCTTGGCTTGATATTCTTCAACCTTAGATGCTGCAGGTTTATTCCTTACAGAAGTGGTTGAAGAAGCCTTTTTAGAGGGATTACTGTCAGCACTCTCAGGTGTCTGATCTTCCCTTGGCGTTTGAATGCCAGGAATGGGTGAAGTTTGGGCGTTAAACGCCAACTTCTCTCCCTTTTCTGGCGTTTGAACGCCAGAACTGGGCAAGGAATGGGCGTTTAACGCCAACTTTCCTTCCCTTTCTGGCGTTTGAACGCCAATAACATTCCTCTCTGGGCTCTTACTGTCCTCAGAGGAATTTTGAACAGCGGTTTGGTTATCCTCTGTCAATGGTTCCCTGTTTGGCCTTTTGTTCTTTTGAGCAGTGGTATTCAGTGTCTTCCCACTCCTTAGTTGAACTGCTTGACACTCCTCTGTTATCTGTTTAGATATCTGCTGTTTTGCCTGATTCAACTGTAGTTCTATGCTCTTGTTAGCAACTTTAGTTTCATAGAGCATCTCTTTAAATTCTGCTAACTGTTCTGTCATCAGGAGTAATTGTTGATTAAGCTCAATTATCTGTTCTTGAGGATTAGAGTCAGTGACTACTGTCATGACTTCCTCTTTTGGAGAGAACTCATTGCTAGAATACAAATATTGGTTTCTAGCAACAGTGTCTATAAGCTCTTGAGCTTCTTCAATTGTCTTCCTCATGTGAATAGATCCACCAGCTGAGTGGTCTAAAGACATCTGAGCTTTTTCTGTAAGCCCATAGTAGAAAATGTCTAACTGTACCCACTCTGAAAATATTTCAGAGGGACATTTCCTTAGCATACCTCTATACCTCTCCCAGGCATTGTAAAGGGATTCATTATCCTCTTGTTTAAAGCCTTGGATGTCCAGCCTTAGCTGTGTCATCCTCTTTGGAGGGTAAAAATGATTCAGGAATTTGTCTGATAACTGTTTCCATGTCTTTATGCTTGCTGTAGGTTGGTTATTCAACCACCTTTTAGCTTGATCTTTTACAGCAAATGGAAACAGTAATAGTCTGTAGACATCCTGATCCACCTCTTTATCATGCACTGTGTCAGCAATTTGTAAAAACTGTGCCAGAAACTCAGTAGGTTCTTCCTGTGGAAGACCGGAATACTGGCAATTTTGCTGCACTATGATAATGAGTTGAGGATTTAGCTCAAAGCTGCTTGCTTTGATGGGAGGTGTACAGATGCTACTCCCATATGCAACTGTAATGGGGTTAGCATATGACCCCAGAGTCCTTTTGGACTGATCAATCCCACTTATGTCCATAATGGACAAAGGGAAATGATAATGATTGCAAACAGATAAATTTTTTTTTTGAGTTAAACGAAAAAAAAAAATAAAACAAAAGAAAATTAAAATAAAAATTTGAAAATCAAAAAGAAAATAAGATCAAAGCAAATTGAGAACTGAATCAATTAAGTAATTAAAAAGATTTTGAAAATAACAATTAAAAAGATATGATTGAAAAATTTTTATGAAAAAGATTTGATTTTTGAAAAGAGGAAAGAGAAAAACGCAAAAAGACACCAAACTTAAAATTTTTAGAAAATCAAACACTAATTTTTCGAAAATTTTAAGAGAAAAACACAAAGAGGACACCAAACTTAGAATTTTTACGGATCAAAAAGGGACTAAGGACATGCAAAATCGAAAATTAAAAGAAAAGTAAAAGCATGCAATTGACACCAAACTTAGAATATGAAACTAGACTCAACTAAAAGACTCTAAACCAATTAAAAACAAAACAGTCCTAATCTAAGCAACAAGATAAGCCGTCAGTTGTCCAAACTCGAACAATCCCCGGCAACGGCGCCAAAAACTTGGTGCACGAAATTGCAATCACACTTTTGCAATCCCGCACAACTAACCAGCAAGTGCACTGGGTCGTCCAAGTAATACCTCGCGTGAGCAAGGGTCGATCCCACGGAGATTGTCGGCTTGAAGCAAGCTATGGTTATCTTGTAAATCTTAGTCAGGATATCAGAAATTATCAGGATTGATTGTAAAAAGCAAAAGAACATGAAATGGTTACTTGTATTGCAGTAATGGAGAATAGGTTGGGGTTTTGGAGATGCTCCATCTTCTGAATCTCTGCTTTCCTACTGTCTTCTTCATCAAACACGCAAGGCTCCTTCCATGGCAAGCTGTATGTAGGGTTTCACCGTTGTCAGTGGCTACCTCCCATCCTCTCAGTGAAAATGTTCCTATGCTCTGTCACAGCATATGGCTAATTAGCTGTCGGTTCTCGGTCAGGCCGGAATAGAATCCAGTGATTCTTTTGCGTCTGTCACTAACGCCCCGCCTGCTAGGAGTTTGAAGCACGTCACAGTCATTCAATCATTGAATCCTACTCAAAATACCACAGACAAGGTTTAGACCTTCCGGATTCTCTTGAATGCCGCCATCAATTGTAGCTTATACCACGAAGATTCTGATTAAGGAATCCAAGAGATATCTACTCAATCTAAGGTAGAACGGAGGTGGTCGTCAGGCACACGTTCATAGTTGAGAATATGATGAGTGTCACGGATCATCACATTCATCCGGGTTAAGAACAAGTGATATCTTAGAATGGAAGCAAGCATGATTGAATAAGAAACAGTAGTAATTGCATTAATCCATCAAGACACAGCAGAGCTCCTCACCCCCAACCATGGGGTTTAGAGACTCATACTGTGGAAGGTACACAAAGAAACGTGTAAAGTGTCATGAGGTACAGATACCATGTCAAAAGATCCTATTAATAGTAAACTAGTAACCTAAGGTTTACAGAAATGAGTAAATGACAGAAAAATCCACTTCCGGGCCCACTTGGTGTGTGCTTGGGCTGAGCATTGAAGCTTTCAAGTGTAGAGACCTTTTCTGGAGTTAAACGCCAGCTTTCATGCCAGTTTGGGCGTTTAACTCCAAGTTTTATGCCAGTTCCAGCTTTAAACGCTGGAATTTCTGAGGCTGATTTGCCACACCGGTTTGGGCCATCAAATCTTGGGCAAAGTATGGACTATCATATATTGCTGGAAAGCCCAGGATGTCTACTTTCCAACGCCGTTGAGAGCGCCAATTAGGCTTCTGTAGCTCCAGAAAATCCACTTCGAGTGCAGGGAGGTCAGAATCCAACAGCATCTGCAGTCCCTTTCAGTCTCTGAATCAGATTTTTGCTCAGGTCCCTCAATTTCAGCCAGAAAATACCTGAAATCACAGAAAAACACACAAACTCATAGTAAAGTCCAGAAAAGTGAATTTTAACTAAAAACTAATAAAAATATACTAAGAACTCAACTAAAACTACTAAAAACATCCTAAAAACAATGCCAAAAAGGGTACAAATTATCCGCTCATCAGATGTCGAAAAATACTGATTCTTTGAAGGCCTTGAAAAAGGCGAAGAAGGCCACTGCTTCTCTGAACATCTCGGCCAAGGTGGCCGGAGAGGGATCTTCTCAGATTCCTTTGAAGCCTCCTGTACCGAATTCCCCTGGACCGAGAAAAGTAATTCCTGTTCCTCGGGTCCGCCTAGTTGATCCTCCCCAATCATCTACTACAGCTTCTGGTCCCCCTCCTAGTAAAAAGCAAAAAACCATTGAACCCTTCAATCTGGATGCCCCCGACTTTGATGCCGTTGAATTTATTGATCAGCAAATTGCTCCCTATGGCGGACTTTCCATGGACGATGTGTCTCTCCTTCAGCACCTGTATTTTATGGCCAAGAATAGTGTGAAGATGGCTCATATGAGTGCGGCTATTTTCCGGACAGTTCAGAGGATTCCGATTCATGCCACCAAATCTTTTATGGAGGAGGCCAAATCGGAGTTTAATCGGATCAAGGGCCTGAAGGAGGAGTTGGAGGTGAAGTTGGAAAAGGTGGAGAAGGAGCTGGAGGGTGAAAAAGCTAGTTCTATCGCCCTTGCTGCTTCTTTGAGGCTGGCTGAAGACATGGCCCTGAAGCATAAGGACAGCTATGTCTCCGCTTATAGGGAAATTATGCGCCTTCGGAGTGAGTTGGAGACTGCTCGGGCTGATTATGGTGAGCTTCAGGGCCATCTTGTGGGTAGCGTAACTGCTGCCTCCGAGAATCTGATGGAGCAGTTTCGCGTTGTTGCCCTTGATGCCGACCTGTCTCTTGTCAGTTTGGACAATGTGGTGAGGGATGGCAAGATTGTCCCTGACGACCAAAATGATGATGATGCTGACCCTCCTCCAGTTCCTTCTCTCAAAGTGTCAACCTCCTCGGTTTCTTCTGTTACAGCTGATCCGGATTGCCAAATCCTGAACCGAGATGATGGAACTGTTGATGCTATGCCTATTCAAGCTCGCCCTCCTTTTCCTGATTCTGATGCCCCTAAGAAAGCTCCCGATGCTGCTGAGAAAACTTCTGTTGATTTGTAGTTGGCCCGACTTGTGGGCGTTTTGTGGAAACTTTTCTATAACTTTTTTCTGTAGATGGCCCGATGTGTGGGCTTTTTGAACTCTTTATTTTTCTCGTCTGACATTTTTAAGTTGCCCGCCTGGTAACTTCATTTTGAAAAACAAAAGGCCGCTTTCTGAGGTTGATTATGGTGGCTTTTTGAAGCTTCGCATTTATGTTTTCTTTGGCGTAATATCCCTTTATGAGTTATTTTTATAATCCTCTTTTTGGACCTCTGTAAGGTCTCTTTCAGGGATTATTTTTATAACTTATCTTTGTAGGAGACCGACTTCGTTAGGTCGATCTCTTCTAAGTTATTTTTGTAATCCTCTTTCTTGGACCTCTGTTAGGTCTCTTTCAGGGATTACTTTTATAACTTATCTTTGTAGGAGACCGACTTCGTTAGGTCGATCTCTTCTAAGTTATTTTTGTAATCCTCTTTCTTGGACCTCTGTTAGGTCTCTTTCAGGGATTACTTTTATAACTTATCTTTGTAGGAGACCGACTTCGTTAGGTCGATCTCTTCTAAGTTATTTTTGTAATCCTCTTTCTTGGACCTTTGTCAGGTCTCTTTCAGGGATTACTTTTATAACTTTATCTTTGTAGGAGACCGACTTCGTTAGGTCGATCTCTTCTAAGTTATTTTTGTAATCCTCTTTCTTGGACCTCTGTTAGGTCTCTTTCAGGGATTACTTTTATAACTTATCTTTGTAGGAGACCGACTTCGTTAGGTCGATCTCTTCTAAGTTATTTTTGTAATCCTCTTTCTTGGACCTTTGTCAGGTCTCTTTCAGGGATTACTTTTATAACTTATCTTTGTAGGAGACCGACTTCGTTAGGTCGATCTCTTCTAAGTTATTTTTGTAATCCTCTTTCTTGGACCTTTGTCAGGTCTCTTTCAGGGATTACTTTTATAACTTATCTTTGTCGGAGACCGACTTCGTTAGGTCGATCTCTTCTAAGTTATTTTTGTAATCCTCTTTCTTGGACCTTTGTCAGGTCTCTTTCAGGGATTACTTTTATAACTTATCTTTGTAGGAGACCGACTTCGTTAGGTCGATCTCTTCTAAGTTATAGCAATTCCTCTTTAATAGGGTTGGCCAGACCTCTTTCAAGGGATTCGCTGATAACTTGGTTTGGCTTGGCCCGATTTTTTGATGTTGGCCAGCCTTATTAAGTTATTATATTAGCTATCCGTAAGACCTCATCAGGTTCTTTTCTAGATTTCTTTCGATAACTTCTTACATTATTCTGTGTTCATCTTTTCCGATTTGTAGAAAGTGGTTGGCATATCGAGCTCGTCCTTTAGGTGAATCGCGTTTTCACCTTTATCAGACGATTTGTCTTTATCGTGGTCGTGCAGTGAATTTGTTTTTCACTTTTTGCCGACCTGTAGCTTTATAATCGGACGATGAATACTTCAGAATAATGCGTCTTGAAATCTTGTAGAATATCTAGATAAATTTTATTCAGAGAAAAATGCAAATATGTACATGTGGGAATTTTTTCATCCTCTTAAGTTGGGTATGGTATAGGTCTCGACCTGGTGCCTCATTAAAAAACCTTTTCAGGAAAAAAGAGTGCATCCACTGGTGAGATCCTTTACCCTTTCTAACTGTAGTATCTTCTTAGGTTGCAAGCGTGCCATGACCTTGGCAGCTCCCGTCCGTCAAGTTCGGACACTCTGTAGTAGCCCTTCCCGAGTACTTTTATGACCCGGTATGGTCCTTTCCCATTGGCTGCCAGCTTTCCTTCTCCGGGTTGAGTTGTTCCTATATCATTTCGGATCAAGATGAGATCGTTCTCAGTGAAACTCCTTGGTACTACCCTTTGGTTGTATCTGGAAGCCATTCGACGTTTTAGTGCTTCTTCCCTAAACTGAGCTCTTTCCTGGATCTCAGGTAGTAGGTCGAGTTCTTCCCTCTGAAGTTGGGAGTTTGCTCCCTCATTATAATGGACTGCCCTGTGCGATCCTTCCTCAATTTCTATTGGAATCATTGCCTCCGTTCCGTATGTTAACCAGAATGGGGATTCCTTTGTGGTGGAATGTGGCGTCGTTCGATATGCCCATAGGACTTGTGGAAGCTCCTCTGCCCAAGCTCCTTTTTCATTTTGTAGTCTTCATTTTAACCCTGCCAATATGACTTTATTGGCGGCTTCGACCTATCCGTTGGCTTGAGGGTGTTCGACAGAGGTAAACTGATGCTTTATATTCAAGTCGGCTACTAGTTTCCTGAAGCCCGCATATGTGAATTGGGTGCCATTGTCTGTGGTTATTGAATGTGGGACCCCGAATCTTGTGACAATGTTTCTGTATAAGAACTTCCGGCTTCTCTGGGCAGTGGCGTTGGCTAAGGGTTCTGCCTCGATCCACTTTGTGAAATAATCTACCCCTACTATGAGGAATTTAACTTGTCCCGATCCCTGGGGAAAGGGGCCGAGAAGGTCGAGTCCCCACTTCACAAAAGGCCAAGGTGCGGTCACGCTGATGAGTTCTTCTGGTGGGGCAATATGGAAGTTGGCATGTTTCTGACATGGTGGACATGTCTTTACGAATTCTGTAGATTCTTTTTGTAAAGTCGGCCAGTAAAATCCTGCCCGGAGTATCTTTTTGGCAAGAGCTCGTGCTCCGAGATGATTACCGCACATGCCGCTGTGTACCTCTTCTAATACTTCCCTTGTGTGGGAAGTAGGTACGCATTTTAGTAATGGTACTGAGATCCCTCTTTTATACAGGGTGTTGTTTATGATGGTGTAGTACTGTGCCTCTCTTTTTAGCTTTTTAGCCTCCTTTTCTCTTGCGGGGAGCGCCCCTGACTTGAGGTAGTCGATTATGGGAATCATCCAGCCTTGGTCCTGGCCCGTTATGGTTAGGACTTTTTCTGCTTCCGAGATTGATGGGTTCTGTAGCATTTCCTGGATGAGGCTTCTATTATTGCCTCCTAGTTTGGTGCTGGCTAGCTTTGAGAGTGCGTCAGCTCGAGCATTTTGCTCATGAGGTATGTGGCAGATCTTGTATTCCTCCAATTGTTCGAGCTGTTGCTTGGTTTTACCCAGGTATCTTTTCATGACGGGATCTTTGGCTTGGTAACTCCCTGTTATCTGTGATGTGACCACTTGCGAATCACTATAGCTGTTGAGTTTTCGAGCTCCCACTTCTCCAGCCAGTTTCAGGCCAGCTAGCAATGCTTCGTATTCTGCCTGGTTGTTTGAGGCCGGAAATCCAAACTTGAGGGAGAGCTCGACCTGGGTTCCCTGGTTGCTTTCTATTATTACTCCTGCGCCACTTCCCGTTTTGTTTGAAGACCCATCCACATATAGATTCCACTCTATGGGGGCCCTCTAGGGCATCTGTGAACTCAGCGATAAAATCGGCTAGGTATTGTGATTTGATGGCGGTTCGAGCTTCATATTGGAGGTCGAATTCTGACAGCTCGACTGCCCATTGTAGGATTCTGCCCGCTAAATCTGTTTTCTGTAGTATTCCTTTTAAGGGCTGATTAGTTCGAACTTTAATGGTGTGAGCCTGGAAGTAGGGGCGGAGTCGCCGAGATGTTAAGATGAGAGTGTAGGCAAATTTTTCTATTTTCTGATAGTTCAGCTCGGATCCTTGTAATCCTTTGCTAATGAAGTAAATGGGTTGTTGCCCGTTTTCGCTTTCTCGGACCAGCGCTGATGCTACTGCTTTATCCCCTACTGCAAGATATAGTATGAGTGGTTCTCCTTCTTGAGGTCGGGATAGGATAGGTGGCTGTCCTAAGAACTTCTTAAAGTCTTGGAACGTTTGTTCGCATTCTGTAGTCTATTCAAACTGTTTTCCTTTTCTTAAAGTAGCATAGAAGGGGAGAGATCTTATTGCAGCTCCTGCTAGGAATCGGGATAGGGCGGCCAACCTCCCGTTGAGTTGCTGTACCTCTTTCACGCAGGTTGTGCTTTTCATGTTCAGTATGGCCTGGCATTTATCTGGATTTGCTTCAATTCCTCTTTGTGTGAGCATGAAGCCTAAGAATTTTCCTGCTTCTACTGCGAAGGTGCATTTAGCTGGATTAAGTCGCATATCATGCTTCCTGATGGTATCGAACACTTGGGTCAGGTCGGTCAACAGTGTCTGTTCGCTTTTCGTTTTGATTAGCATGTCGTCGACATAAACTTCCATAATTTTCCCGATGTGATCCGAGAATACTTTGTTCATTAATCTTTGATAGGTGGCTCCTGCGTTCTTAAGGCCGAAAGGCATCATGATGTAGCAGTAGTTCGCCTTTGGCGTTAAGAACGAGGTCTTTTCTTGGTCCGGTGGGTACATGGGGATTTGGTTGTATCCTAAATACGCATCCATAAACGAGAGATATTTATATCCAGAGGAGGCGTCTACCAGAGCATCGATACTCGGGAGTGGATATGGATCTTTTGGGCAAGCTTTGTTAAGATCTGTGTAGTCGGTGCACATTCGCCACTTTCCATTTGATTTTTTCACCAGAACAACGTTGGCTAGCCATAGTGGATATTTGACTTCCCTTATAAATCCTGCTTCCAACAGTGCCTGCACTTGCTCATCCATAGCTTGGGATCGTTCTGGCCCGAGCTTTCTTCGTCTTTGTTGTACCGGTCGAGATCCGGGATAAACTGCCAACTTGTGACACATCAACTGAGGGTCTATGCCTGGCATGTCCGCGGCTTTCCATGCAAACAAGTCGGCATTTTCTCGCAAGAATTGTATTAGCAGCTCTTTTAGATCTCCTTTGAGGATTGTACCGATATTAGTTATTTTTTCCGAGGTGTCCCCGATCTGAATTTTTTCTATTCCACCTTCTGGTTGAGGGCGGAGTTCCTCTCGTCGTTGAACTCCACCTAGTTCGATTGTGTGGAACTCTTCTCCTTTGCCCCTAAGGTTGAGGCTCTCGTTGTAGCAGCGACGCGCCATCCTCTGATCTGCTTTTATCGTAGCTATCCCTTTTGGAGTTGGGAATTTCATGCATAGGTGTGGGGTTGAGACTATTGCGCCGAGTTGATTGAGCGTAGTCCGGCCTATGAGAGCGTTTTAGGCCGAGCTTACGTCCATTACAATGTAGTCTATTTTGAGGGTCCTGGATTGGTCTCCTTTTCCAAAGGTTGTATGTAGTGATATGTATCCTAGTGGTTGAACCGAAGTGTCTCCCAGCCCGAACAAGCTGTTTGGATATGCTTTGAGTTCTTTTTCTTCTAAGCTGAGTTTATCGAAGGCTGTTTTGAATAAGATGTCGGCAGAGCTCCCCTGATCTATCAGCGTCCGGTGTAGGTTAGCGTTTGCCAATATGATGGTGATTACCATGGGATCGTCGTGTCCTGTGATGATGCCAGTTGCGTCTTCTTCAGTGAATGTTATCGTTGGTATGTTGAGTGCTCCTTCCTCTCCTTTGACGTGGTATACTTCTTTGAGGTGTCTCTTACGGGAGGATTTGGAGATTCCTCCTGCTACGAAGCCGCCATGTATCATATAAACATGTCTTTCTGGCGTCCGAGGTGATCGTTCTATTCATTCGGCGTCATCATCTCGTCGTCTCTTTCTTTGCTCATCATCTCGGGTAGCCAGGAATCGATCTAGCTTTCCTTCTCTCACTAATTTTTCAATGATATTTTTCAAGTTGAAGCATTCGTTGGTGGAGTGTCCTCAGACCCGATGATATTCACAATACTCCTTTCGATTTCCTCCTCCCTTTTTGCCTTTCAATGGCCGTGCTGGGGGAATTTTTTCCGTGTTGCAGACTTCTTTGTATATTTCAACCAAGGATTCCCTAAGAGGAGTGTAGTTATGGTACTTCTTAATTTTCTCCCCTTGTTTGTCATCTTTCCTTTTGGATTCCTTGTCTCTGTCACGGTAGGAGGCTCCCGATTTCGAGGATTCCCCTAAACGAGTGTTTTCTTCCATGTTGATGTATTTTTCAGCTCTCTCCTGTACTTTGTCGAGGGTAGTCGGGTACTTTTCGATATAGATTGGCTGAAAGGTCCCTCTCGCAGACCGTTGATGAGTCCCATGATTGCGGCTTCCGTGGGTAAACTTTGTATGTCCATGCATGTTTTGTTGAACCTTTCCATGTAGTTGCGAAGGCTCTCCCGATCTCCTTGTTTGATTCCTAATAAGCTGGGGGCGTGCTTAGCTTTATCCTTTTGAATGGAAAATCTTGCTAGGAATTTTTTAGCTAGGTCGTCGAAACTTGAGATGGATTTGGGTGGCAAGTTGTCGAACCACCGCATAGCCGTTTTTGTCAGAGTTGTTGGGAAGGCTTTACAGCGAACAGCATTTGGGGCATCAGTGAGGTACATTCTGCTTCTGAAGTTACTGAGATGGTGGTTGGGATCCGTGGTGCCGTCGTATAGAGCCATATCTGGGAGTTTGAAGTCTTTCGGAATTTTGGTTTTCATAATTTCTCTGGTGAAGGGGTCTTGCTCCTTGTGTGAATTTTCTTCTAGATTAGCGCGGGGAGCTTTTGATTTGAGATCGGCTTCCAATTGCTGTAGCTTTTCTTCCAATTCCCGACGTCTCCGCATTTCCCTTTGTAGATCCCTTCCGATTTCTCGCTGTTGCTGGGTTTCTTTTTCCTGCTGCTTTAAGCGATCTAGAAGTGTTTCTATGGTCCCTGCATTTGGTGAACCTTTGTTTCTATTAGTTTCCGGTGTGTCTTGTAGCGTAGCATCCGTGTTCTTGTGCGGTGTTCGATCCTCCAAATCTGAGTCGTGGTTGTTGTCATGGTCGTCCGCCATGGTGGTGGGATGACTTCCAGGTCCCCGGCAACGGCGCCAATGTTCCGAGGGTTACCTGAAACTGTAGGACGATCTCGGACGAGATCTTCGGTGTTGGTCGGAGCCGACGTGTCCGGCAGGTGTACAGCGGCCGGAGCTGGTGTGTTCGACTTGTTGGACTTGGTGATGGTGCTGATCCTTTGTCCCCGGAGGGGGGGGTACCTACAAGGGACTCCGATGCTTAAGTTAGCAAGGGTATTAAGCAGGTATTGAGTAGAATCAGAGTATGAGTTATACCTGGGTGCTCCAGTGTATTTATAGTGTTTGAGACGTGACCTTTGTTGGATAAGATAAGTTAGTTATCTTATCTTATCTTTATCTTTAGGGTTGAGGTCAGCGTATCTTCAGCGGAACCGTCCTTATCTCTATGGGCTTTAGGCCGTCTTAGGATTTGGGTTGTGTTCCTCCATTTGGGCCCTTTATTGGGCTCTCTTGTCGATTTGGCCGAGCTCTCTGAGAAGAGGTCGGATAGTCTGACCTGAAGAGGTCGGTCACTTTATCTTCATTCATCCTAGGTCGGATAGCTCGACCCAGGGTATGAACAAGTACAAAGAGACCAACTTTGAGGATCACAATTTCGTCCATCAGAAAGCCCAATAAGGGTCCAAGCAGAGGAACACGACCTAAATCCAAAGACAGCCCAAGCATATAGAGATAAGGGCAGTTCCCTGGAAGATAAGATGACTTCACTCAAATATAAGATAAAGATAAAAATAACTATCTTATCTCCAGTAAAGGTCACTCTACAACGTTATAAATACACTGGAGCACCCAGGTATAACTCATACTCTGATTCTACAAAAAACCTGCTTAATACCCTTGCTAACTTAAGCATTGGAGTCCCTTGCAGGTACCCCCACCCTCCGGTGACGAAGGATTAGCACCACCATCAAGACTAACAAGTCAGACACGGCGGTTCTGGCCACTATCCTCAAGCCGGACACAACAGCTCCGACCAGTATAGAAGATCTCGTCCGTGATCGACCTACAGTTTTAGGTAACCCTCGGAACAGTATCTCAGATAAAAGAAGTGCAAAAGCAATATATTCACTTATTCATCATCATTTCCACACTTCATTAATAATTCATATCAAATCAATCATCATTCAAGCCATAAGTCACTTTTTCTCAAATCTCTTTACCTAGAAACCAAAAATCAATCCATCTTAGTCTTAACTTCAAAATCCACATTTTTTAAATCATTTCAAGCTCACAAACCACTTTTCCTCAACATAAATTCCCCTTTTTAAAACACAGTCACCATCCACAATATATTTCCAAAACATTTCAAAAACCACACCAAATTAAAAGTTTCTTCTAAAAGATTCAAAATCATTCATCCTAAAATAGGATGTATGATTACCAGAATTCACTCCCCATATAAAATGAATCCGTTCTTTGGCAAGCACACCAAGTTATCGTCAAGTAATAACCCACAGTGAAGTGGAGTCGAATCCACAGAGATTGATTGATTGAGCAATTTTAGTTAATGTGTGAATTTAGTAAAGCTAACCAATGTAGAGAATATTGAGTGCAGAAATTTAAACAGCAGAAATGTAAATGGCTCAAAAGTAAAAGAAAGCAATAAAGTGCTTGAAAGTAAATGGCAAGAATGTAAATAATTGAATCATAAATGACTGAATTGTAAATGGGACTAAGGAATAGCAAGAATTAAAGAAAAGCTATGAAAAATATGGAAGATAAGAATAGGGAAAATTCATTGGGATTAGGAGATGTTGCTCTCTTTGAATTAAATTCAGCTCATCTCATCTTCAATCTTGCAACTCATTGACCTATTGGCAATCATGATTGATTGAACCCCAATCTCTTGGTGATTCAATCTCTCAAATCTTGATAATTAGCCAATTCCTTGGTCTAATTGCTCATGAAGAGAGATATGCTTGGTCCCTGATTATACCACACATCCTCATAGATCCAAATAATGGGTGAATTATATGTCACCATATCCAATCCCAAAACCCAGATCTACTCAAGTGTGATAAGGGATTTCAAGCATGGTTTCATGTTTTCTTTTCCAAGGTTCCCATGAAACCCATTTTGCATTCAACCTTTTTCCCAAGATGATTGAATACTAGCCCGAAGAATGAAATTTCTTCTAGCAAATCAAAAAGAAGATGAAGAGAAGAAAAAATTCACTAACATTAATCCATCAAGTACAACAGAGCTCCCTCTCCCAATGAGAGGGAATTTACCTACTCATAGCTTAGAAAAGTACAAGAGATGGAAGAAATGAAGTGAAGTGTAAAAGTAAAACTAACTTGCAATCCAACCACCTTTTTCAGTACTTCTAGGGGTTATTTATACTACTCATATCACTAGAATTAAGAAAATACAAAAGAGAAAAGAAAATTATAGCTGGAGGGAAGCAGAAAAACTCATAAAACGTGACCCATATGCTTGGCGTGTGGCTGGCGCTTGAGTGGCATGCCACGGCTAGCTTCTGGTACACAAAATCGTGAGTTCACACTTTTCTCACAACTCCGCACAGCAGACCAGCAAGTGCACTGGGTTGTCTAAGTAATACCTTACGTGAGTAAGGGTCGATCCCACGGAGATTGTCGGCTTGAAGCAAGCTATAGTCATCTTGTAAATCTAAGTCAGGCAG
Source organism: Arachis stenosperma (assembly GCF_014773155.1). Lineage (NCBI taxonomy): Eukaryota > Viridiplantae > Streptophyta > Magnoliopsida > Fabales > Fabaceae > Arachis > Arachis stenosperma. The sequence goes on along the minus strand of NC_080383.1, from coordinate 42,862,210 downwards.
ATTCAAATGGTTATGAGGTTTTGATGATTAAAAACGAAATAAAACATAAAATAGGATAGAGATACTTATGCAATTCATTGGTGGGAATTTCAGTTAAGCGTATGGAGATGCTTTGTTCCCTCTGAGCCTCTGCTTTCCTATTGTCCTCATCCAATCATGCGTACTCCCTTCCATGGCAAGCTGTATGTTGGTGGATCACCATTGTCAATGGCTACCATCCGTCCTCTCAGTGAAAACATGTCCGCTACGATTTCCCGCATGGCTAATCAGCTGTCGGTTCTCGATCGTATCGGAATAAGATCCATTGATCCTTTTGCACACTGTCACTGCGCCCAACAGTCACGAGTATGAAGCTCGTCACAGTCATCCTATCTCAGATCCTACTCGGAATACCACAGACAAGGTTTAGACTTTCCGGATCTAAAGAATACTGCCAATTGATTCTAGCTTATACCACGAAGACTCTGATCTCACGGAATGGAAGGCTCTGTTATTAGGAGAAGCAACCATGCGTCGTGAACCAGGAGGCCATGAGATACACACTCAAGCTCTTGTAGATAGAATGAGGTGGTTGTCAGGCACGCGTTCATAAGGGAGGATGATGATGAGTGTCACGGATCATCACATCCATCAGATTGAAGTACGAGTGAATATCTTAGAACAAGAATAAGCGTGAATTGAATAGAAAAATAATAGTACTTTGCATTAATTCATGAGGGACAGCAGAGCTCCACACCTTAATCTATGAGGTGTAGAAACTCTACCGTTAAAAATACATAAGTGATGAAGGTCCAAGCATGGCCGAATGGCCAGCCCCCAAAATGTGATCAAGAGATCAAAAGTGATCCTAAGATAGTCTCAAAAATGATCTAAAGATATGAATACAATAGCAAAAAGTGCTATTTATACTAAACTAGTAAACTAGGTTTACAGAAAATGAGTAACTAAGTGTAGATAGTGCAGAAATCAACTTCCGGGGCCACTTGGTGTGTGTTTGAGCTAAGCATTGAAGCTTTCACGTGCATAGGCTCTTCTTGGAGTTTAAACGCCAGTTTTGGTGCCATTTTGGGCGTTTAACTCCAGCTTTGATGCCAGTTCTGGCGTTTTACGCCAGAAAAAGGGTCTCTGGTGGGCATTTGAACGCCATTTTGGGCCATCAAATCTCAGACAAAGTATAAACTATTATACATTGCTGGAAAGCCCAAGATATCTACTTTTAAACGCAATTGAGAGCGCTCCAATTGGGTTTCTGTAGCTCCAGAAAATCCTCTTCGAGTGCAGGGAGGTCAGAATCCAACAGCATCTTCAATCCTTTCTCAGCCTCTGAGTCAGATTTTTGCTCAGGTCCCTCAATTTCAGCTAAAAAATACTTGAAATCACAGAAAAACACACAAACTTATATTAAAGTCCAGAAATGTGATTTTTGTATAAAAACTAATAAAAATATACTAAAAAGTAACTAAAACATATTAAAAACTATGTAAAAACAATGCCAAAAAGCGTATAAATTATCCACTCATCACAACACCAAACTTAAATTGTTGCTTGTCCCCAAGCAACTGAAAACAAAATAAGATAAAAGAAGAGAATATATAATAAATCTCAAAATATCAATGAAACTTAGTCCCAATTAGATGAGCGGGGCTAGTAGCTTTTTGCCTCTGAACAGTTTTGGCATCTCACTTTATCCTTTGAAGTTCAGAATGATTGGCATCCATTAGGAACTTAGAATTTAGATAGTGTTATTGATTCTCCTAGTTCAGTATGTTGATTCTTGAACACAGCTACTTATTGAGTCTTGGCCGTGACCCTCAGCATCTTGTTTTTCAGTATGACCACTGGATACATAAATGCCACAGACACATAACTGGGTGAACCTTTTTAGATTGTGACTCAGCTTTGCTATAGTCCCCAGTTAGAGGTGTCCAGAGTTCTTAAGCACACTCTTTTGCTTTGGATCACGACTTTAACCACTCAGTCTCAAGCTTTTCACTTGGACCTTCATGCCACAAGCACATGGTTAGGGATAGCTTGATTTAGCCGCTTAGGCCAGGATTTTGTTCCTTTAGGCCCTCCTATCCATTAATGCTCAAAGCCTTGGATCCCTTTTCGCCACTTCTTTTTTTTTGCAAACTTTTTTTTCAGTGCTTTTTCTTGCTTCAAGAATCAAATCTATGATTTTTCAGATTATCAATAACATTTCTCCTTTTTCATTATTCTTTCAAGAGCCAACAATTTTAACATTCATAAACTCCACTATAAAAAATATGCACTGTTCAAGCATTCATTCAGAAAACAAAAAGTATTGCCACCACATCAAAATAATTAAACTAATTTCAAGATAAAATTTGAAATTCATGTACTTCTTATTCTTTTGTAATTAGGAACATTTTTCATTTAAGAAAGGTGAAGGATTCATGGAATTATTTTGTAGCTTTAAGACATAGACACTAGACACTAATGATCATGTTATAAAGACACAAACATAGACAAACATAAAGCATAAAAATCGAAAAACAGAAAAATAAAAACAAGGATATTAAAGAACGGGTCCACCTTAGTGATGGTGGCTAGTTCTTCCTCTTGAAAATCTTATGGAATGCTTGAGCTCCTCAATGTCTCTTTCTTGCCTTTGTTGCTCCTCCTTCTTGGCTCTTTGGTCCTCTCTAATTTCATGGAGGATAATGGAATGCTCTTGGTGCTCCATCCTTAGTTGCTCCATGTTGGAACTTAAATCTCCTAAGGAGGTGTTGAGTTGCTCCCAATAGTTGTGTGGAGGAAAATGTATCCCTTGAGGTATCTCAGAGATTTCTTGATGAAGGACTTCCTCATTCGTTTGTTGAGGTCCATGAGTGGGCTCTCTTGTTTGCTCCATCCTCTTTTAGGTGATGGGCTTTTGAGATGAATCTTTCCATCTCCCATGACTCGGAGGTGGAAGCAATTACCTTCCCTTTCCTCTTCCTTGAGGTTTGATGAGCGGATAATTTGTACGCTTTTTGGCATTGTTTTTAGTATGTTTTTAGTATGTTTTAGTTAGTTTTTAGTATATTCTTATTAGTTTTTAGTTAAAATTCACTTTTCTAGACTTTACTATGAGTTTGTGTGTTTTTCTATGATTTCAGGTATTTTCTGGCTGAAATTGAGGGACCTGAACAAAAATCTGACTCAGAGACTGAAAAGGACTGCAGATGCTGTTGGATTCTGACCTCCCTGCACTCGAAGTGGATTTTCTGGAGCTACAGAAGCTCAATTGGCGCGCTCTCAACGGCGTTGGAAAGTAGACATGCTGGGCTTTCCAGCAATGTATAATAGTCCATACTTTGCCCAAGATTTGATGGCCCAAACCGGCGTTCCAAATCAGCTCAAAACTGCCCGGCGTTAAACGCCGGAACTGGCACAAGAATGGGAGTTAAATGCCCAAACTGGCACAAAAGCTGGCGTTTAACTCCAAGAGAAGTCTCTACATGAAAATGCTTCAATGCTCAGCCCAAGCACACACCAAGTGGGCCCGGAAGTGGATTTTTATGTCATTTACTCATTTCTGTAAACCCTAGGCTACTAGTTCTCTACAAATAGGACCTTTTGCTATTGTATTTTCATCGAGGGATCTTAGATCATCTTTAGATCTTTGAATCTTTTGATCATGTTTTGGGGGCTGGCCTCACGGCCATGCCTGAACCTTGTTCTTATGTATTTTCAACGGTGGAGTTTCTACACACCATAGATTAAGGTGTGGAGCTCTGCTGTACCTCGAGTATTAATGCAATTACTATTGTTTTTCTATTCAATTCAGCTTGTTCTTATTCCAAGATATTCATTCGCACTCAAGAACTTGATGAATGTGATGATTATGTGACGCTCATCATCATTCTCACTTATGAACGCGTGCCTGACAACCACTCCCGTTCTACAAGCAAACAAGGCTTGAATGTTTATCTCTTAGATTCCTTAATCGGAATCTTCGTGGTATAAGCTAGAATTGATGGCGGCATTCAAGAGAATCCGGAAGGTCTAAACATTGTCTGTGGTATTCTGAATAGGATTCAATGATTGAATGACTGTGACTAGCTTCAAACTCCTGAAGGCTGGGCGTTAGTGACAGACGCAAAAGAATCAATGGATTCTATTCCAACCTGATTGAGAACCGACAGATGATTAGCCGTGCCGTGACAGGGTGCGTTGAACATTTTCGCTGAGAGGACGGGACTGTAGCCACTAACAACGGTGATGCCCAACATACAGCTTGCCATGGAAAGGAGTAAGAAGGATTGGAAGAAGACAGTAGGAAAGCAGAGAGACGGAAGGGACAAAGCATCTCCATACGCTTATCTGAAATTCTCACCAATGAATTACATAAGTACCTCTATCCTTATTTTATATTCTATGTTATCCTCCATAACCATTTGAGTCTGCCTGACTGAGATTTACAAGGTGACCATAGCTTGCTTCATACCAACAATCTCCGTGGGATCGACCCTTACTCGCGTAAGGTTTATTACTTGGACGACCCAGTGCACTTGCTGGTTAGTTGTGCGAAGTTGTGTTTATACCATGGTATTGAGCACCAAGTTTTTGGATTCATTACCGGGGATTATTTGAGTTGTGAAAAGTAGTGATCACAATTTCGTGCACCAAGTTTTTGGCGCCGTTGCCGGGGATTGTTATGAGTATGGACAACTGACGGTTCATCTTGTTGCTTAGATTAGGTATTTTTTACAGAGTTCTTAAGAATGAATTCTAGTGTTTCAAGGTGATGTTCTTATCATCACCAAAGCTGATTGATTCTCATCAATTTAGCTCTTGAATGCAATGTCCTGCTAAAGCTTGGCTAGCCATGTCTAATTCCTTTAGACTAAAGCTTTAGACTAACATTGCATGATTCCTGGAATTCTCATTAAGAATTTTGATATCTTTATTTTCTCTTCCACTTAATTTTCGAAAAATCCAAAAAAATTACAAAATCATAAAAACCAAAAATATTGTATGTTCTTGTTTAAGTCTAGTGTCTCATGTTAAGTTTGGTGTCAGTTGCATGTTTCTTTTCTTCTTGCATTCATTCATGTGTCTTAAGTGATCTTCAAGATGTTCTTGATGATTTCATTACTCTGATCTTTAAATTCTCTTGACTTGAGTATTTTGTGTTTCTCATGTGCATTCTCATTTTTTTTAGTGTCAATGGTATACAAACTGATAAGTTTGGTGTCTTGCATGCATTGTTTATTTGATTTCAGTTGCATTTTGATTATTAAAAATACAAAAAATTTTTAATTTGTGTCTTTTCAAGTCAATAATACAGAGAATTGAAGATTCAGAACATACAGCAGAGGAATTACACAGAAAAATCTGGGCGTTCAAAACACCCAGTGAAGAAGGCAAACTGGCGTTTAAACGCCAGCCAGGGTGCCTGGTGATGAGCGGATAATTTATACGCTTTTTGGCATTGTTTTTAGGTAGTTTTTAGTAAGTTTAAGCTACTTTTAGGGATGTTTTCATTAGTTTTTATGTTAAATTCACATTTCTGGACTTCACTATGAGTTTGTGTGTTTTTTCTGTGATTTCAGGTAATTTCTGACTGAAATTGAGGGACTTGAGCAAAACTCTGAAAAAGGCTGACAAAAGGACTGCTGATGCTGTTGGAATCTGACCTCCCTACACTCGAAATGGATTTTATGGAGCTACAGAACTCCAAATGGCGCGCTCTCAACGGCGTTGGAAAGTAGACATCCAGAGCTTTCCAGCAATATATAATAGTCCATACTTTATTCGGAAATTGATGACGTAACTTGGCATTGAACGCCAAGTACATGCTGTTGTCTGGAGTTAAACGCCAGAAAAACGTCATGATCCGGAGTTGAACGCCCAAAACACGTCATAACTCGGAGTTCAACTCCAAGAGAAGCCTCAGCTCGTGGATTGATCAAGCTCAGCCCAAGCATACACCAAGTGGGCCCCGGAAGTGGATTTATGCATCAATTACTTACTCATGTAAACCCTAGAAGCTAGTTTATTATAAATAGAACATTTAACTATTGTATTAGACATCTTTTGACAGTTTAATCTCTTGACTGTTTAGCCTTTGATTATTCGGTCTCTTGATCACTCAGGGGGCTGGCCATTCGGCCATGCCTGAACCTTTCACTTATGTATTTTCAACGGTGGAGTTTCTGCACACCATAGATTAAGGGTGTGGAGCTCTGCTGTACCTCAAGTATTAATGCAATTCTATTTTCTTCCATTCAATTCAACTTATTCTTATTCCAAGATATTCATTCGCACCCAAGAACATGATGAATGTGATGATTATGTGACGCTCATCATCATTCTCACCTATGAACACGCGTGATTGACAACCACCTCCGTTCTACATGCAACCGAGCTTGAATGTGTATCTCTTAGATTCCCCAACAGAATCTTCGTGGTATAAGCTAGATAGATGGCGGCATTCATGAGGATCCGGAAAGTATAACCTTGTCTGTGGTTTTTCGAGTAGGATCCTGAGAATCCGGAAAGTCTAACCTTGTCTGTGGTATTCCGAGTAGGATTCCGGTAATGAATGACTGTGACGTGCTTCAGAATCGCAAGTGCTGGGTGTTAGTGACAGACGCAAAAGAATCAAGGGATTCTATTCCAGCAGGAGTGGGAACCAACCAGTGATTAGCCGTGCTGTGACAGAGCGCGTGAGCGTAGTTTTCACTGCGAGGATGGGATGTAGCCTTCGGCCAGTGTGATGCCTCCAGACGATTAGCCATGCGAGTGACAGCGCAGAGGACCATTTTCCAGAGAGGATACAAAGTAGCCATCGTCGAACGGTGAACCCCTATACACAGCTTGCTATGGAAAGGAGTAAGAAGGATTGAATTGAAGCAATAGGAAAGTAGGCGTTCTTGAGCCATACAGTATCTCCATTCGCTTATCTGAAATTCCCACCAATGAATCTGCATAAGTATTCTATCCCTTTTATTATTTCTATTTTATTATTAATTTTCGAAACCATAAAAAAATGTAATCTGCCTAACTGAGATTTACAAGGTGGCCATAGCTTGCTTCATACCAACAATCTCTGTGGGATCGACCCTTACTCACGTAAGGTTTATTACTTGGACGACCCAGTACACTTGCTGGTTAGTTGAACGGAGTTGTGTCCACTCGTGCCAATTTCAAATTCCATAAAAGTACAAGGAGTACAACTTAAAGAATATGGATCACAATTTCGTCCACCAAGTTTTTGGCGCCGTTGCCGGGGATTGTTCGAGTATGGACAATTGACGGTTCATCTTGTTGCTCAGATTAGGTAATTTTCTTTTCAAAAATCTTTTTCAATATTTTTCTTTTATTTTTCGTTTTTCCTAACATTATTTTCGAAAAAAATAATAAAAATCCAAAAAAATTAGAAAATCATAAAAATCAAAAATATTTTGTGTTTCTTGTTTGAGTCTTAAGTCAATTTTTAAGTTTGGTGTCAATTGCATGCTTTTAAAATTTTTTTGCATTTTTCGAAAATCCCATGCATTCATAGTGTTCTTCATGATCTTCAAGTTGTTCTTGATAAGTCCTCTTGTTTGATCTTGATGTTTTCTTGTTTTGTGTTGTTTGTTGTTTTTCATATGCATTTTTTGTTTGTTAGAGTCCATGCATTAAAGATTTCTAAGTTTGGTGTCTTGCATGTTTTCTTTGCATCAAAAATTTTTCAAAATTATGTTCTTGATGTTCATCATGATCTTCAAAGTGTTCTTGGTGTTCATCTTGACATTCATAGCATTCTTGCATGCATTCATTGTTTTGATCTAAAAATTTCATGCATTGAGTAATTTTGTTGTTTTTCTCTCTCATAATTAAAAATTCAAAAATAAAAAAAATATCTTTTCCTTATTTCCCTCCAAATTTTCGAAATTTTGGGTTGACTTGGTCAAAAATTTTCAAAATTAGTTGTTTCTTACAAGTCAAGTCAAAATTTCAATTTTAAAAATCTTATCTTTTCAAAATCTTTTTCAAAAATCATATCTTTTTCATTTTTTTCTATTTCTCAAAAAATTTCAAAAATCTTTTTCAAAATATTTTTCAAAATATTTTTCTTATCTTTTTATCAAATTTTCAAAAATTAGCTAACAATTAATGTGATTGGTTCAAAAATTTGAAGTTTGTTACTTTCTTGTTAAGAAAGGTTCAATCTTTAAATTCTAGAATCTTATCTTGTAGTTTCTTGTTAGTTAAGTCATTTTAAAAATTAAATCTTTTTCAAAATATCTTTTTTCAAACTTTTATCTTATCTTTTTATCTTATCCTTTTTAAAATTTTATATTTTTTAAAATTTGATTTCAAAATATCTTATCTAACTCCTTTTCTTCTTATCTTTTTAAAATTTAATTTCAATATCTTCTTCAATCAACTAACTAACTTTTTGTTTGTTTCTTATCCTTTTCAAAACCACCTAACTATTTTTCCCTCTCTAATTTTCGAAAATATCTTATCCCTTTTTCAAAAATTCTTTTTTTAATTAATTAATTGTTTCAAATTTTAATTTTAATTTTAATTTTATCTTTAATTTTCGAAAATTACTAACCCCTTTTTCAAAATTAATTTCGAAATCTCCCTTCTCTTTTCTTCTTCTATTTAATTATTTATTTACTAACACTTCTCTTCACCTCTCTCCATCTAAAAATCCGAATTCTTCTTCATTCTTCTACCCCCTTCTTTTTTTACTAACATAAAGGAATCTCTATACTGTGACATAGAGGATTCCTCTTTCTTTTCTTGTTTTTTTCTCTTTCATATGAGCAGGAACAGGGATAAAGGCACTCTTGTTGAAATTGATCCAGAACCTGAAAGGACTTTGAAGAGAAAATTAAGAGAAGCTAAATTACAACAATCCAGAAACAACCTTTCAGAAATTTTCGAACAAGAGAAGGAGATGGCAGCCGAAAATAATAATAATGCAAGGAGAATGCTTGGTGACTTCACAAAGCCAACGTCCAAGTTTGATGGAAGAAGCATCTCCATACCTGCCATTGGAGCCAACAACTTTGAGCTGAAACCTCAGCTAGTTGCCTTAATGCAACAAAACTGCAAGTTTTATGGACTTCCATCTGAAGATCCTTATCAGTTTTTAACTGAGTTCTTGCAGATCTGTGAGACTGTAAAGACGAATGGAGTTGATCCTGAAGTCTACAGACTCATGCTTTTCCCTTTTGCTGTAAGAGACAGAGCTAGAATATGGTTGGATTCACAACCTAAGGATAGCCTGGACTCCTGGGATAAGCTGGTCACTGCCTTCTTGGATAAATTCTTTCCTCCTCAAAAGCTGAGCAAGCTGAGAGTGGATGTTCAAACCTTCAAATAAAAAGATGGTGAATCCCTCTATGAGGCTTGGGAAAGATACAAGCAGCTGACCAAAAGATGTCCATCTGACATGTTTTCAGAATGGACCATATTAGATATATTCTATTATGGTCTCTCTGATTTTTCGAAAATGTCATTGGACCATTCTGCAGGTGGATCTATTCACCTGAAGAAAACGCCTGAAGAGGCTCAAGAACTCATTGACATGGTTGCAAATAACCAATTCATGTACACTTCTGAGAGGAATTCCGTGAATAATGGGATACCTCAGAAGAAAGGAGTTCTTGAAATTGATACTCTGAATGCCATATTGGCTCAGAACAAAGTGTTAACTCAACAGGTCAACATGATCTCTCAAAATCTGAATGGATGGCAACATGCATCCAACAGTACTAGAGAGGCAGCTTCTGAAGAAGCTTATGATCCTGAGAACCCTGCCATGGCAGAGGTTAATTACATGGGTGAACCTTATGGAAATACTTATAACCCATCATGGAGAAATCATCCAAATTTCTCATGGAAGGATCAACAAAAGCCTCAACAAGGCTTTAACAATGGTGGACGCAACAGGCTGAACAATAGCAAGCCATATCCATCATCTTCTCAGCAATAGACAGAGAATTCTGAACAAAACACCTCTAATTTAGCCAATGTAGTCTCTGATCTGTCAAAAGCCACTTTCAGTTTTATGAGTGAAACAAGATCCTCCATTGGAAATCTGGAGGCACAAGTGGGCCAGCTGAGTAAGAAAGTCATTGAAACTCCTCCCAGTATTCTCCCAAGCAATACAGAAGAAAATCCAAAAGGAGAGTGCAAAACCATTGACATAGTCAATATGGCCGAATGCACAAGGGAGGAGGAGGACGAAAATCCTAGTGAGAAAGACCTCCTGGGACGTCCCTCAAACAAGAAGGAGTTTCCTATTAAGGATCCAAAGGAATCTGAGGCTCATATAGAGACCATAGAGATTCCATTAAATCTCCTTCTGCCATTCATGAGCTCTGAAGACTATTCTTCCTCAGAAGAGGATGAAGATGTAACTGGAGAGCAAGTTGCTCAATATTTAGGAGCTATCATGAAGCTGAATGCCAAGTTATTTGGTAATGAGACTTGGGAAAGTGAACCTCCCTTGCTCATTAATGAACTGGATACTTGGATTCAGAAAATTCTACCTCAAAAGAAATAAGATCCTGGCAAGTTCTTAATACCTTATACCATAGGCACCATGACCTTTGCAAAAGCTCTGTGTGATCTGGGGTCAGGGATAAATCTTATGCCACTCTCTGTAATGGAGAAGCTGGGGATCATTGAGGTACAACCTGCCTTGTTCTCATTACAACTGGCAGACAAGTCATTGAGACAAGCTTATGGAATAGTAGAGGATGTGTTGGTAAAGGTTGAAGGCCTTTACATCCCTGCTGATTTCATAATCTTAGACACTAGGAAGGAAGAGGATGATTGCATCATCCTTGGAAGACCTTTCCTAACCACAATAGGAGCTGTGATAGATGTCAACAGAGGTGAATTAGTCCTTCAATTGAATGGGGACTACCTTGTGTTTAAGGCACATGGCCATCCCTCTGTGACAGAAGAGAGTAAGCATGAAGAGCTTCTCTCAGTTCAGAGTCAAGAAGAGCCCACACAGTCAAATTCTAAGTTTGGTGTTGTGAGGCCACAACCAAACTCTAAGTTTGGTGTTGGCAACTATACAACATTGACCTGATCACCTTGTGGCTCCATGAGAGCCACTGTCAAGCTATTGACATTAAAGAAGCGCTTGTTGGGAGGCAACCCAATTTTATTTATCTAATTTTATTTTATTCTATTTTATTGTTATTTTGTGTGTTATTAGGTACATGATCATGAGGAGTCACGAAAAAATCATAAAAATTAAAAACAGAATCAAAAACAGCAGAAGAAAAAATTCACACCCTGGAGGACGCACAGGCTGGCGTTCAACGCCAGTAAGATGCATCTGGCTGGCGTTCAATGCCAGAACAGAGCATCATTCTGGCGCTGAACGCCAGAAACAAGCAACATTCTGGCGCTGAACGCCAGAAACAAGCAACATTCTGGCGCTGAACGCCAGGAATGTGCCTAAAGAAGAAAAACTGGCGTTGAACGCCAGTAACAAGCATGAAACTGGCGTTCAACGCCAGAAACATGCTTTACATGGGCGTTGAACGCCCAGAATGTGCACCAATGGGCGTTTAAACGCCAGAATGATGCACGAAGGCATTTTACATGCCTATTTGGTGCAGGGACGGAATTCCTTGACACCTCAAGATCTGTGGACCCCACAGGATCACCTCAGGATCTGTGGACCCCACAGGATCCCCACCTAATATATTCCCACCTTACCTCCTAATCCTATTTTTGTGATTTCTCTTCCCCATGTCACACTTCCCAATAAACACTCTTCCCAATCAACCCATTCACCACTCACATCCATCCACTCTTCCCCATAAACCCCACATACCTTCAAAAATTCAAAACCAATTTCCCACCCATTCCCACCCTAAATAGCCGAATACACACTACCCCCTCTCCCTATAAATACCCTTCCATTCTCCTTCATTATCACACAACACAAACCCCTCTTCTCTCACTTAGCCGAACCCACCTCTCTCCCTCTCTACCATCTTTTCTTTTTCTTCTTCTTCTCTTCTTTCTTCTCTTGCTCGGGGGCGAGCAATATTTTAAGTTTGGTGTGGTAAAAGCATAAGCTTTTTGTTTTTCCATTACCATCAATGGCACCTAAGGCCGGAGTATCCTCTAGAAAAGGAAAAGGGAAGACAAAAGCTTCCACCTTCGAGTCATGGGAGATGGAAAGATTCATCTCCAAGAGCCATCAAGACCACTTCTATGATGTTGTGGCAAAGAAGAAGGTGATCCCTGAGGTCCCTTTCAAGCTCAAGAAAAATGAGTATCTGGAGATCCGACATGAAGTCCGAAGAAGAGGTTGGGAAGTCCTAACCAACCCCATGCAACAAGTCAGAATCTTAATGGTTCAAGAGTTCTATGCCAATGCATGGATCACTAGGAACCATGATCAAGGTATGAACCCGAGTCCAAAGAATTATCTCACAATGGTTCGGGGGAAATACTTGGATTTTAGTCCGGAAAATGTGAGGTTGGCATTCCACTTGCCCATGATGCAAGGAGATGAACGCCCCTACACTAGAAGGGTCAACTTTGATCAAAGGTTGGACCAAGTCCTTATAGATATCTGTGTGGAAGGAGCTCAATGGAAGAGAGACTCCAAAGGCAAGCCAGTCCAACTAAGAAGACTGGATCTCAAGCCTGTGGCTAGAGGATGGTTGGAGTTCATTCAACGCTCCATCATTCCCATTAGCAACCGATCTGAAGTTACTATGGGTCGGGCCATCATGATTCATGGCATCATGATTGGAGAGGAAGTAGAAGCTCATGAGGTCATCTCCAATGAAATCTACAAAATAGCCGACAAGCCTTCACCCATGGCACGGCTAGCTTTTCCTCACCTTATTTGCCATCTATGTTACTCAGCTGGAGTTATCATAGAAGGAGACATCCTCATTGAAGAGGATAAGCCCATCACCAAGAAGAGGATGGAGCAAGCAAGAGAGACCCCTCACGGTTCTCAAGAGATGCATGAGGAAGCTCATCATCAAGAAATCCCTGAGATGCCTCAAGGGATGCACTTTCCTCCAAACAACTATTGGGAACAACTCAACACTTCCTTAGAAGATTTGAGCCACAATGTTGAACAATTAAGGGTGGAACATCATGAGCACTCCATCATTCTCCAAGAAATAAGAGAAGATCAAAGAGCAATGAGGGAGGAGCAACAAAGGCAAGGAAGGGACATAGAAGAGCTTAAGGACATTGTTGGACCTTCAAGAAGAAGACGCCACTAAAGGTGGATTCATTCCTTGTTCTCTATTTCTTTCTGTTTTTCGGTTTTTAATGTGTGTTTATCTATGTTTTGTCTTTATTTCATGATCATTAGTATGTAACCATGCCTTAAAGCTATGAATAAAATCCATCAATCCTTCACCGCTCTTAAAAGAAAAATGTTTTAATTCAAAAGAACAAGAAGTACATGAATTTCGAATTTATCCTTGAATTTAGTTTAATTATATTGATGTGGTGACAATACTTTTGTTTTCTGAATGAATGCTTGAACAGTGCATATGTCTTTTGATCTTGTTGTTTATGAATGTTAAAATTGTTGGCTCTTGAAAGAAGGATGAACAAAGAGAAATGTTATTGATGATCTGAAAAATCATGAAATTGATTCTTGAAGCAAGAAAAAGCAGTGAACAAGAAGAAGCTTGCGAAAAAAAAAAGAAAATGGCGAAAAAAATAATAGAAAGAAAAAGAAAAAGCAAGCAGAAAAAGCCAATAGCCCTTAAAACCAAAAGACAAGGGTAGAAAGGATCCAAGGCTTTGAGCATCAATGGATAGGAGGGCCCAAGGAAATAAAATCCAGGCATAAGCGGCTAAACTAAGCTGTCCCTAACCATGTGCTTGTGTCATGAAGGTCCTAGTGAAAAGCTTGAGACTGAGTGGTTAAAGTCGTGATCCAAAGCAAAAGAGTGTGCTTAAGAGCTCTGGACACCTCTAACTGGGGACTCTAGCAAAGCTGAGTCACAATCTGAAAAGGTTCACCCAGTTATGTGTCTGTGGCATTATGTATCGGTGGAATATTGGAAAACAAAGTGCTTGGGGCCACGGCCAAGACTCATAAGTAGCTGTGTTCAAGAATCAACATGCTTAACTAGGAAAGTCAATAACACTATCCAAAATTCTAAGTTCCTAAGAGACGCCAATCACTCTAAACTACAAAGGAAAAAGTGAAATGCCAAAACTGTTCAGAAGCAAAAAGCTACAAGTCCCGCTCATCTAATTATAATTAATATTCATTGATATTTTGGAATTTACAGTATATTCTCTTCTTTTTATCCTAATTGATTTTCAGTTGCTTGGGGACAAGCAACAATTTAAGTTTGGTGTTGTGATGAGCGGATAATTTATACGCTTTTTGGCATTATTTTTAGGTAGTTTTTAGTAAGTTTAAGCTACTTTTAGGGATGTTTTCATTAGTTTTTATGTTAAATTCACATTTCTGGACTTCACTATGAGTTTGTGTGTTTTTTCTGTGATTTCAGGTAATTTCTGACTGAAATTGAGGGACTTGAGCAAAACTCTGAAAAAGGCTGACAAAAGGACTGCTGATGCTGTTGGAATCTGACCTTCCTGCACTCGAAATGGATTTTCTGGAGCTACAGAACTCCAAATGGCGCGCTCTTAACGGCGTTGGAAAGTAGACATCCAGAGCTTTCCAGAAATATATAATAGTTCATACTTTATTCCGAAATTGATGACGTAACTTGGCGTTGAACGCCAAGTACATGCTGCTGTCTGGAGTTAAACGCCAGAAAAACGTCATGATCCGGAGTTGAACGCCCAAAACACATCATAACTCGGAGTTCAACTCCAAGAGAAGCCTCAGCTCGTGGATTGATCAAGCTCAGCCCAAGCATACACCAAGTGGGCCCCGGAAGTGGATTTATGCATCAATTACTTACTCATGTAAACCCTAGGAGCTAGTTTATTATAAATAGAACATTTAAATATTGTATTAGACATCTTTTGACAGTTTAATCTCTTGACTGTTTAGCCTTTGATTATTTGGTCTCTTGATCACTCAGGGGGCTGGCCATTCGGCCATGCCTGAACCTTTCACTTATGTATTTTCAACGGTGGAGTTTCTGCACACCATAGATTAAGGGTGTGGAGCTCTGCTGTACCTCAAGTATTAATGCAATTCTATTTTCTTCCATTCAATTCAACTTGTTCTTATTCCAAGATATTCATTCACACCCAAGAACATGATGAATGTGATGATTATGTGACGCTCATCATCATTCTCACCTATGAACACGCGTGATTGACAACCACCTCCGTTTACATGCAACCGAGCTTGAATGTATCTCTTAGATTCCCCAACAGAATCTTCGTGGTATAAGCTAGATAGATGGCGGCATTCATGAGGATCCGAAAAGTCTAACCTTGTCTGTGGTATTCCGAGTAGGATCCTGGGAATCCGGAAAGTCTAACCTTGTCTGTGGTATTCCGAGTAGGATTCCGGTAATGAATGACTGTGACGTGCTTCAGACTCGCAAGTGTTGGGCGTTAGTGACAGACGCAAAAGAATCAAGGGATTCTATTCCAGCAGGAGCGGGAACCAACCAGTGATTAGCCGTGTTGTGACAGAGCGCGTGAGCGTAGTTTTCACTGCGAGGATGGGATGTAGCCTTCAGCCAGTGTGATGCCTCCAGACGATTAGCCATGCGAGTGACAGCGCAGAGGACCATTTTCCAGAGAGGATACAAAGTAGCCATCGTCGAACGGTGAACCCCTATACACAGCTTGCTATGGAAAGGAGTAAGAAGGATTGAGTTGAAGCAATAGGAAAGTAGGCGTTCTTGAGCCATACAGTATCTCCATTCGCTTATCTGAAATTCCCACCAATGAATCTGCATAAGTATTCTATCCCTTTTATTATTTCAATTTTATTATTCAAATCATATCTTTTCAATCGAATCTTTTTCAAAATCAATTTCTTTCCATTTTCAAAAATACTTGCTATCAATTAATGATTTGATTCAACATTTCAAGTATGTTGCCTTTTCTGTTGAGAAAGGTTTAATGTTTGAATCATATCTTTTCTTGTTAGCCAAGTCATTAATTTTTAAAATCAAATCTTTTTAAATTGTTTTTCAAATCATATATTCTCAATCACATCTTTTTAAAACCATAACTTTTCAATCATATCTTTTTGATTTCTAATTTCAAAATCTTTTGATTTCTTTTCCACTCTTAGTTTTCGAAAATCAATTAGTATTTTTCAAAATGTTTTTAAAATCTTTTACTTAATTTTCGAAAATTTCTTCCTATATTCTCACATCCTTCTATTTATGGACTAACACTATTCCTCAATGAACAATTCGAACTCCATCTCTTTTGATAAGTTTGAATTCTTCTACCTCTCTTTCTATTTTTCTTTTCCTCTGACACCTCAAGGAATCTCTATACTGTGACATAGAGGATTCCATATTTTCTTGTTCTCTTCTCTTTCATATGAGCAGGAGCAAAGACAAAAGCATTCTTGTTGAGGCTGACCCTGAACCTGAAAGGACCTTGAAGCGAAAGCTAAGAGAAGCTAAGGCACAACTCTCTGTAGAGGACCTAACGGAAATCTTCAAAGAAGAAGAACCCATGGCAGCCGAAAACAACAACAATGCCAACAATGCAAGGAAGGTGCTGGGTGACTTTACTGCACCTACTCCCGACTTCTATGGGAGAAGCATCTCTATCCCTGCCATTGGAGCAAACAACTTTGAGCTTAAGCCTCAATTAATTTCTCTAATGCAACAGAATTGCAAGTTCCATGGACTTCCATTGGAAGATCCTCATCAGTTTTTAGCTGAATTCTTGCAAATCTGTGACACTGTCAAGACTAATGGGATTGACCCTGAAGTCTACAGACTTATGCTATTCCCTTTTGCTGTAAGAGACAGAGCTAGAATATGGTTGGACTTACAACCTAAAGAAAGCCTGAACTCTTGGGAAAAGCTAGTCAATGCCTTCTTGGCAAAGTTCTTTCCACCTCAAAAATTGAGTAAGCTTAGAGTGGAAGTCCAAACCTTCAAACAGAAGGAAGGTGAATCCCTCTATGAAGCTTGGGAAAGATACAAATAATTGATCAGAAAGTGTCCCTCTGATATGCTTTCTGAATGGAGCATCATAGGTATTTTCTATGTTGGTCGGTCTGAACTTCCAAGATGTCTTTGGATAGCTCTGCTGGAGGATCTCTTTATCTGAAGAAGACGCCTATAGAAGCTCAAGAACTAATTGAAATGGTTGCAAATAACCAATTCATGTACACTTCTGAAAGGAATCCTGTGAACAATGGGACAAATCAGAAGAAAGGAGTTCTTGAGATTGATACTCTGAATGCCATATTGGCTCAGAACAAAATATTAACTCAACAAGTCAATTTGATTTCTCAAAGGCTGGCTGGAATGCAAAATGCACCAGACAGTACTAAGGATGCTTCATCTGAATAAGAAGCTTATGATCTTGAGAACCCTTCAATGGAAGAGGTGAATTACATGGGAGAACCCTTTGGAAACACCTATAATTCTTCATGGAGAAATCATCCAAATTTCTCATGGAAAGGACCAACAGAAACCTCAACAAGGTTTCAACAACAATAATGGTGGAAGAAATAGGTTTAGCAATGGCAAGCCTTTTCCATCATCTTCTCAGCAACAGATAGAGAATTCTAAGCAGAACCACTCTGACTTAGCAACCATGGTCTCTGATCTAATCAAAACCACTCAAAGTTTCATGACTGAAACAAGGTCCTCCATTAGGAATTTGGAGGCACAAGTGGGACAGCTGAGCAAGAAAATTACTGAACTCCCTCCTAGTACTCTTCCAAGCAATACAGAAGAGAATCCAAAAGGAGAGTGTAAGGCC
>NC_080383.1:42106644-42212678 GCF_014773155.1 Arachis stenosperma | reverse complement strand
CCTTTTCCAAAGGTAGTGTGTAATGAGATGTATCCCAAGGGGCGGATCGGGGTATCTCCTAGTCCAAACAGGTCAGTGGGATAGGCTTTAGCTCTTTTTCTTCGAGTCCGAGCTTGTCGAAGGCTGCTTTGAACAGGATATCTGCTGAGCTTCCTTGGTCGATCAGGGTTCGATGTAAGTTGGCGTTGGCTAGGATGATGGTGATCACCATAGGGTCGTCGTGTCCGGGTATATTCCAAGAGCATCTTCTCGGGTAAATGGGATAGTAGTAACTCGGGTAAGGGGCTGTCTTCTCGGACATGGTAGACTTCTTTGAGGTGTCTCTTCCGTGAGGATTTGGATGTCCCTCCCCCTGCGAAACCTCCGTTTATCATGTGTATGTGCCTTTCAGGAGTTCGCGGGGTTCGTGTTTGCTCGGCCCGATCTTCGTTATCTCCCGTCTTCTCTTTCTGGTTTCTTCTCCTTTCTCAGCTATGTATCTGTCGAGTTTTCCCTCTCTGGCTAGCTTTTCTATAACATTCTTTAAGTCGTGGCAGTCGTTAGTAGAGTGGCCGTAGAGTCTGTGATATTCGCAGTACTCGGACCGATCTCTTCCTGCTCTCTTGTGCTTCAGAGGTTTGGGTGGTGGATCTTCTCGGTGTGGCATATTCTCTGTAGACGTCTACCAGGAGACTCGGAGGGGAATGTAGCTGTGGTATTTTCGTGGCTTGTCCGAGTTGGATTCTTCTTTTTTTTCTGTTCCCGATCTCGATCTCGGGGCGGTAGGTTGACTCCTTCCTGGAAGAGTCTCTCAGCTGGGAGGTTTCTTCCATGTTGATATACTTTCCTGCCCGTTCTTGTACTTCGTATAAGGAAGTCGGGTATCTTTTGGATAGGGATTGGCTAAACGGTCCTTCTTTTAGGCCGTTGCTAGTCCCATGATGGCTGCTTCCGTGGACAAGTGTTGTATGTCCAGGCAGGCCTTGTTGAATCGCTCCATGTACTCTGAGAGTTTCTCGGTTGCCTTGTTTGATCCCGAGTAGGCTGGGGGCATGTTTTGCCTTGTCCTTTTGAATAGAGAACCTTGTTAAGAATTTTTTGGTCAGGTCTTCAAAGCTGGAGATTGATCCTGGTGGCAGGTTGTCGAACCACTTCATGGCTGACTTAGTGAGAGTGGTGGGGAAGGCTTTGCATCGAATCGCGTCGGAGGCGTCGACTAAGTACATTCTGCTTCTGAAATTGCTGAGGTGATGATTGGATCGGTGGTGCCGTCGTAGAGGTCCATATCTGGTGGTTTGAAGTTTCGCGGTACCTTCTCTTCATGATCTCTGTGTGAAGGGATCATGGTTGCTTTCGGAGTGGTGCAGTGTTCCGTCCTATCTTTTAGGTTGGCCTCTATCTTCCGCAGTTTTTCTTCCAATTCTCTGCGTTTGCGAGCTTCCCTTCTCAGATCCTGTTCAGTTTCCTTCTGCTTCTTTGCGTCCTCTTCGAGTTGTCTCAGCCGGCTTTGTTGTGCCCGAACTGTTCCAGAATCTCCGAACTTTTTTCTCTTTCGGGATTTTGTGGATCTTTGTCTGGGGGTGATGTCTTTGGGTGATTCTGTTTGTTTCCTCCTGGAGTGCGTGGTGATAGAGGGCTGTCCGGCCGTTCTCCGGTGTCAACTTCCTCTTCTTGTTCTGATGTAGCGTGGTTATTGTTGGGAGGGTCGTCCGCCATGGTAAGGGATGACTTCCAGGTTCCCCGGCAACGGCGCCATGTTCCGAGGGTTACCTGAAACGTGTAGCTCGGTCTTCTGGCAAGGCCCGAGGTGGGGGGTCTGTGACCCGAGCTGGTTGTGCTGAACGGCGGGGGGTTGTACCTGCAATGACACTCCGATGCTTAAGTTAGCATGGGTCCAAGCAGATATCAAGTAGAATTAGAGTATGAGTTATACCTGGGTGCTCTAGTGTATTTATAGTAGTTGGCTGCGATCATCCCTGGATAAGATATTCTTATCTTATCTTATCTTTTGGGAGATTCATCTCTATCTTTGCGGAACCGCCTTTCCCAGGCCCTTTCGGCCTTTAGGTTTTGGGCTCAGTTCCTTCTGATGGGCCTTTCTTTGGCCTGTTTGTCCGAGGTCCGACCTCGAACGTGGGCCTTGGGTTGAGGTCGGGCCTTCTATCAGCATTACCGAGTTTGGAGAGCTCGGTCAGGGTATGAACACTTCCCAACCTCTTCTTCGGATCTCATGGCGGATCTCCGGATATTCACCCTTTTTGAGTGAAAAGGGGACTTCGGGGATCACCTTCTTCAAGGCCACAACTTCATAGAAGTGGACTTGATGCACCCTTGAGAGGAATCTATCCATCTCCCATGACTCGGAGGTGGAAGCTTTTGCCTTCCCTTTTCTCTTTTTAGAGGTTTCTCCGGCCTTGGATGCCATAAATGGTTATGAAAAAGCAACGCTTTTACCACACCAAACTTATAATGTTTGCTCGTCCTCGAGCAAAAGAAGAAAGAAGAGAGTAGAAGAAGAAGAAATGAGGAAGAGGGGGAAGGTGGTGTGTTCGGCCAAGAAGGGTAAGAAAGGGTGTTTAGGTTGTGTGAAAATGAAGGGTTGAAGAAGGGTATATATAGGAGAGAGGGGGGGGGGGTAATGGTTCGGCCATGATGGGTGGGTTTGGGAGGGAAAGTGGTTTGAATTTGAAGGGTGAGGTTGGTGGGGATTTATGAAGGATGGATGTGAGTGGTGAAGAGAAAGATGGGATTTGATAGGTGAAGGGTTTTTGGGGAAGAGGTATTGAGGTGATTGGTGAATGGGGGAAGAAGAGAGAAAGTGATGGTGGGGTCCTGTGGGGTCCACAGATCCTGTGGTGTCAAGGAAAAGTCATCCCTGCACCAAATGTTGCTCAAAATCACGTTTTGAGCTATTTCTGGCGTTAAACGCCGGGCTGGTGCCCATTCCTGGCGTTTAACGCCAGGTTGTTGCCCTTTACTGGCGTTTAACGCCAGTCTGGTGCCCCTTTCTGGCGTTAAACGCCCAGAATGGTGCCAGACTGGGCGTTAAACGCCCAACAGCTAGTATTACTGGCGTTTGAACGCCAGCTTCTTCTTCTCCAGGGTGTGCTGTTTTTCTTCCTGTTTTTCATTTTGTTTTTGCTTTTTTCATTGTTTTTGTGACTTCTTATGATCATCAACCTACAAAAAAGATAAAATAACAAAAGAAAATAGTTAACTATAAAACATTGGGTTGCCTCCCAACAAGCGCTTCTTTAATGTCATTAGCTTGACAGAGGACTCTCATGGAGCCTCAGAAATGCTCAGAACCGTGTTGGAACCTCCCAACACCAAACTTAGAGTTTGAATGTGGGGGTTCAACACCAAACTTAGAGTTTGGTTGTGGCCTCCCAACACCAAACTTAGAGTTTGGTTGTGGGGGCTCTGCTTGGCTCTGTTTTGAGAGAAGCTCTTCATGCTTCCTCTCCATGATGATAGAGGGATGTCCTTGGGCCTTAAACACCAAGGATTCTTCACTCACTTGAATGATCAACTCTCCTCTATCAACATCAATCACAGCCTTTGCTGTGGCTAGGAAGGGTCTGCCAAGGATGATGGATTCATCCATGCACTTCCCAGTCTCTAGGACTATGAAATCAGTAGGGATGTAATGGTCCTCAATCTTCACCAAAACATTCTCTACAAGTCCATGAGCTTGTTTTCTTGAATTGTCTGCCATCTCTAATGAGATTCTTGCAGCTTGCACCTCAAGGATCCCTAATTTCTCCATTACAGAGAGGGGCATGAGGTTTACACTTGACCCTAAGTCACACAAGGCCTTCTTGAAGGTCATGGTGCCTATGGTACAAGGTATAGAAAACTTCCCAGGATCCTGCCTCTTTTGAGGCAGTTTCTGCCTAGACAAGTCATCCAGTTCTTTGGTGAGCAAGAGAGGTTCATCCTCCCAAGTCTCATTTCCAAATAACTTGTCATTTAGCTTCATGATTGCTCCAAGGTATTTAGCAACTTGCTCTTCAGTGACATACTCATCCTCTTCAGAGGAAGAATACTCATCAGAGCTCATGAATGGCAGAAGTAAGTCCAATGGAATCTCTATGGTCTCATTTTGAGCCTTAGATTCCCATTGGAACTCAGAGGAGATTGGTGCACGCCCACTGAGGTCTTCCTTAGTGGCGTCCTCCTCCTCTCTTTCCTCTCCACATTCGGCCATGGTTATGGCTTTGCATTCTCCTTTTGGATTTTCTTCTGTATTACTTGGGAGAGTGCTGGGAGGGAGTTCAGTAACTTTCTTGCTCAGCTGACCCACTTGTCCTTCCAAATTTCTGATGGAGGACCTTGTTTCATTCATGAAACTTTGAGTGGTCTTTATTAGATCAGAGACCATTGTTGCTAAGTCAGAAGTATTCTGCTTAGAACTCTCTGTCTGTTGCTGAGAAGATGATGGAAAAGGCTTGCTATTGCTAAACCTGTTTCTTCCACCATTATTGTTATTGAAACCTTGTTGAGGTCTCTCTTGATTCTTCCATGAGAGATTTGGGTGATTTCTCCATGAAGAATTGTAGGTGTTTCCATAGGGTTCTCCTAGGTAATTCACCTCTTCCATGGAAGGGTTCTCAGGATCATAAGCTTCTTCCTCAGATGAAGCATCCTTAGTACTGTTTGGTGCATTTGCATTCCAGACAGACTTTGAGAAATCAAATTGACTTGTTGAGTCAATATCTTGTTCTGAGCCAATATGGCATTCAGAGTGTCATCTCAAGAACTCCTTTCTCGACTAGTCCCATTGTTCACAGGATTCCTTTCAGAAGTGTACATGAATTGGTTATTTGCAACCATTTCAATCAGTTCTTGAGCTTCTGCAGGCGTCTTCTTCAGATGAAGAGATCCTCCAGCAGAGCTATCCAAAGACATCTTGGATAGTTCAGAGAGACCATCATAGAAAATACCTATGATGCTCCATTCAGAAAGCATGTCTGAAGGACATCTTCTGATTAATTGTTTGTATCTTTCCCAAGCTTCATAGAGGGATTCTCCATCCTTCTGTCTGAAGGTTTGGACTTCCACTCTAAGCTTACTCCATCTTTGTGGTGGAAAGAACTTTGCCAAGAAGGCATTGACTAGCTTTTCCCAAGTGTCCAGGCTTTCTTTAGGTTGAGAATCCAACCATATTCTAGCTCTGTCTCTTACAGCAAAAGGGAATAGCATCAGTCTATAGACCTCAGGGTTAACCCCATTAGTCTTGACTGTGTCACAGATTTGCAAGAATTCAGCTAAGAACTGATGAGGATCTTCCATTGGAAGTCCATGGAACTTGCAATTCTGTTGCATTAGAGAAACTAATTGAGGCTTAAGCTCAAAGTTGTTTGCTCCAATGGCAGGGATAGAGATGCTTCTCCCATAAAAATCAGGAGTAGGTGCAGTAAAGTCACCCAGCACCTTCCTTGCATTGTTGGCATTGTTGTTGTTTTCGGCTGCCATGTGTTCTTCTTCCTTGAAGAATTCGGTTAGGTCCTCTAAAGAGAGTTGTGCTTTAGCTTCTCTTAGCTTTCTCTTCAAGGTCCTTTCAGGTTCAGGATCAGCTTCAACAAGAATGCCTTTGTCTCTGCTCCTGCTCATATGAAAGAGGAGAGAAAAAGAAAATGTGGAATCCTCTATGTCACAGTATAGAGATTCCTTGAAATGTCAGAGGAAAAGAGAAATAGAAAGAAGAAGGAGAGGAAGAATTCGAACTTTAATTAGATAAGGTTCGAATTGTGCATTTAGAAGGAGTGGTACTCCATAAATAGAAGGATGTGGGAAGGAGGGAAGAGAATTTTCGAAAATTCATTTAAAAGATTTTGAAAACATTTTGAAAATTTGATTGATAATTTTCGAAAATTAAAAGTGAAAAAGAAATCAAGTGATTTTTGAAAAAAGATTTTGAAATTAGAAATTAAAAAGATTTGATTGAAAACTATTTTGAAAAAGATGTGGTTAAAAAGATTTAATTGAAAAGTTATGGTTTTAAAAAGATGTGATTGAGAAGATATGATTTGAAAACAATTTCAAAAGATATGATTTGAAAACAATTTTAAAAAGATTTGATTTTAAAAATTAATGACTTTCCTAACAAGAAAAGATATGATTTGAAACATTTAAACCTTTCTCAACAGAAAAGGTAACAATTTTGTGATGTTTCAATCAAATCATTAATTGTTAGTAAGTATCTTTGAAAAAGGAAAGAAATTAATTTTGAAAACATTTGATTGAAAAGATATGATTTGAAAAAGATTTGATTTTGGAAAACTTTGAAAACTTGAAAAAAATTGATTTTGAAAACAGAATCTTCCCCCTAGCACCATCCTGGCGTTAAACGCCCAGAATGGTATACATTCTGGCGTTTAACGCCCAAAATGCTACCTCTTTGGGCGTTAAACGCCCAACCAGGTGCCCTGGCTGGCGTTTAAACGCCAGTCTGCCTTCTTCACTGGGCATTTTTGAATGCTCAGCTTTTTCTGTATAATTCCTCTGCAGTATGTTCTGAATCTTCAATTCTTTGTATCATTGACTTGAGAAGACACAAATTAAAAATATTTTTGGATTTTTAATAATCAAAATGCAAAAGGACTCAATTAACAATGCGTGCAAGACACCAAACTTAGCAGTTTGTATACTACTGACACTAACAATATGAGAATGCATATGAGACACACAAAATGCTTCAAGTCAATAGAATTCAAAGATTTAGAACACAAAAATCATCAAGAATTACTTGAGGATCCTTAAGACACATGAATGAATGCACACAATTGACACCAAACTTAAGATGAAACACTAGACTTAAGCAGGAAACATCAAATATTTTTGGTTTTTTATGATTTTGCAAATTTTTTTTGTGTTTTTCGAAAATTAAGTGGGAAAAGGTATCAAAATCCTTGATGAGAATTCCAGGAATCAGTGCAATGCTAGTCTAAGACTCCGGTCCAGGAATTAGACATGGCTTCACAGCCAGCCAAGCTCTCAAAGAAAGCTTCGGTCCAAAACACTAGACATGACCAAAGGTCAGCCAAATCTTAGCAGATCACTGCTCCAAGAGCAAAATTGATGAGAATCAACAAGCTCTTGTGGTGATAAGTTGAAACCTCGGTCCAATCAGATTAGACATGGCTTCTCAGCCAGCCAGATTTCAACAAATCATCATGAAACTCTAGAATTCATCTTCAAGAATTTCGAAAAAAAAATAAATACCTAATCTAAGCAACAAGATGAACCGTCAGTTGTCCAAACTAGAACAATCCCCGGCATTGTTACCAAAAGCTTGCTCAAAACTTGAACAATCCCCGGCAACGGTGCCAAAAACTTGGTGCGCGAAATTGTGAACAATACTTTTCACAACTCTCATAATCCCTGGTCATGAACTCCAAAAACTTGGTGGTTCAATTCCATGGCATTACACAACTTCGCACAACTAACCAGCAAGTGCACTGGGTCGTCCAAGTAATACCTTACGTGAGTAAGGGTCGATCCCACGGAGATTGTTAGCATTGAAGCAAGCTATGGTCATCTTGTAAATCTTAGTCAGGCAAACTCAAATATATATGATGATGAACGAAAATAATATAGAAGATAAAGATAGTGATACTTATGTATATCATTGGTGTAAGAGCTTCAGACAAGCGTATGAAGATGCCTTCCCTTCCGTCTCTCTGCTTTCCTACTGCCTTCATCCAATCCTTTCTTACTCCTTTCCATGGCAAGCTCGTGTAGGGTTTCACTGTTGTCAGCAGCTACCTCCCATCTGCGCAGTGAAAGCTAATGCACGCACTCTGTCACAGTGCTGCCAATCACCGGTTTGGTTCCCTCCCCTACCGGAATAGAATCACTCTTTTGCGTCTGTCACCAACGCCCAGTAGGTTACAGGTTTGAAGCACGTCACAGTCATTCAATCATTGAATCCTACTCAGAATACCACAGACAAGGTTAGACCTTCCGGATTCTCTTGAATGCTGCCATCAGGTCCTGCCTATACCACGAAGACTCTGATCTCACGGAATGGTTGGCTCGTTTGTCAGGCGAGCACTCGGTTGTCAGGCGATCAACCATGCATCGTGCAATCAGGAATCCAAGAGATATTCACTAAGCCTCAGATGCTTGTAGAACAAGAATGGTTGTCAGTCACCTTGTTCATGAGTGAGAATGGTGATGGGCGTCAATCATCACCTTCATCATGTTGAAGAACAAGTGATATCTTGGATAAAGAACAAGCGGAATTGCATGGAAGAACAATAGTAATTGCATTAATACTCGAGGTACAGCAGAGCTCCACACCTTAATCTATGGTGTGTAGAAACTCCACCGTTGAAAATACATAAGAACAAGGTCTAGGCATGGCCGAATGGCCAGCCTCCAAATGATCTAAGAACTAGATGTCCGAAGATGATCAAAGGATCTAAAAATAATCCAAAGATGAAAATACAATAGTAAAAGGTCCTACTTATAGAAAACTAGTAGCCTAAGGTGTACAAAGATGAGTAAATGACATAGAAATCCACTTCCGGGCCCACTTGGTGTGTGCTTGGGCTGAGCAATGAAGAAATTTCGTGTAGAGACTCTCCTTGGAGTTAAACGCCAGCTTTAGTGCCAGTTTGGGCGTTTAACTCCCAATTAGGTGCCAGTTCCGGCGTTTAACGCTGGAATTTCTTGAGGTGACTTTGAACGCCGGTTTGGGCCATCAAATCTTGGGCAAAGTATGGACTATTATATATTGCTGGAAAGCCCAGGATGTCTACTTTCCAACGCCGTTGAGAGCGCGCCAATTGGGCTTCTGTAGCTCCAGAAAATCCACTTCGAGTGCAGGGAGGTCAGAATCCAACAGCATCTGCAGTCCTTTTGAGTCTCTGGATCAGATTTTTGCTCAGGTCCCTCAATTTCAGCCAGAAAATACCTGAAATCACAGAAAAACACACAAACTCATAGTAAAGTCCAGAAAAGTGAATTTTAACTAAAAAATAATAAAAATATACTAAAAACTAACTAAATCATACTAAAAATATACTAAAAACAATGCCAAAAAGTGTATAAATTATCCGCTCATCACTCGACCACGAGAAGGAGAACCACTCATATTATACCTCGCAGTAGGAAGTCGGGCAATAGCCTCAGCACTAATTTGAGAAGACGAGGGTGGGCAACAACCCGTCTACTTCATTAGTAAAGCACTGCAGGGGTCAGCGCTGAACTACCAGAAAATAGAGAAGTTTGCCTACGCTCTCATACTAACATCCCGACGACTTCGCCCGTACTTCCAAGCTCATACCATTAAGGTTCGGACCAACCAGCCCATAAAGGGGATACTGCAGAAAACAGATATAGCAAGAAGAATCCTACAATGGGCAATCGAATTGTCCGAGTTCGACCTCCAATACGAGGCGCGGACAGCCATTAAGCCACAATACCTAGCCGACTTCATTGCAGAATTCACAGACACCCCGGAGATCCCCATAGAGTGGAATATATACGTGGACGGTTCCTCGAATAAAACCGGAAGCAGTGCAGGTGTGATAATCGAAAGCAACCAAGGAACCCAACTTGAGCTTTAGCTCAAATTTGGATTCCCGGCCTCGAACAACCAGGCGGAATATAAAGCGTTATTAGCTGGTTTGAAGCTGGCTAGGGAGGTTGGAGCTCAAAAACTCAATATCTACAGCAATTCCCAAGTCGTTACCTCACAAATAACAGGGAGCTACCAAGCCAAAGACCCTACCATGAAAAAATATTTGGATAAAACCAAGGAACAGCTCGGACAACTCGGGGAATATAGGATCTACCACATACCCTGCGAGCAAAACGCCCGAGCTGACGCACTCTCAAAACTAGCCAGCACCAAACCAGGGGGCAACAATAGAAGCCTCATCCAGGAAATATTGCAGAACCCGTCAATATCGGAAGAAAAAAAAGTCCTAGCCATAACAGGTCGGGATCAAGGATGGATGACCCCCATAATTAACTACCTCAAAACAGAAGCGCTCCCTACAGATGAAAAGGAGGCAAAGAGGTTAAAAAGGGAGGCACAGTACTACACTATCATAAACAACACCCTATACAAATGAGGGATCTCAGTACCATTGTTAAAATGCGTACCGACCTCCAATACAAAGGGAGTCTTGGACGAAGTACACAGCGGCATTTGTGGCAATCATCTCGGAGCACAAGCTCTCACCAAAAAGGTACTCCGGGCGGGATTCTATTGGCCAACTCTACGAAAGGAAGCTACAGAATTTGTAAAGACATGTCCACTATGTCAGAAGCATGCCAACTTTCACATCGCCCTGCCGGAAAAGCTCATCAGCGTGACCTTACCCTGGCCATTTGCAAAGTGGGGACTCGATCTTCTCGGACCCTTTCCCCAGGGATCAGGACAAGTCAAATTCCTCATAGTAGGGGTAGACTATTTCACAAAATGGATCGAGACATAACCCCTAGCCAACTCCATTGCTCAAAGAAGCCGGAAATTCCTATATAGGAACATCATTACAAGGTTCGAGGTCCCATACTCCATCACCACAGATAATGGCACCCAATTCACAGATGCAGGCTTCAGAAAACTAGTGGCCGACTTGAATATAAAACACCAGTTCACTTCCGTCAAACATCCCCAAGCCAATGGACAAGCCGAAGCGGCCAACAAAGTCATATTGGCCGGGTTGAAATGGAGACTGCAAGAAGTAAAGGGAGCTTGGGCCGAGTGATAAACCCCATTTGTAGGGTTTATCTTGTATTGATTTTTGGGGATTTTATCACCTTTTACCCACATTTATTCAATGAAATAGCATGGTTTTATAACTTCTCCCTTAATTGTGCTTAAGAGTGAAAACATGCTTTTTAGGACTTAAAATAGCTAAATCTAATTCTCCTTGATTCCATTAGATGCCTTGATATGTTTGTTAAGTGATTTAAGGTTTAGGAGGCAAAGATTGAATCAAGGGAATGAAGAAAGAAGCATGAAAAGTTGGAGAACTCATGAAGAAATGAAAGAACCGGAAAGCTGTCAAGCCGACCTCTTCGCACTTAAACGACCATAACTTGAGCTACAGAGGTCCAAATGATGCGGTTCTAGTTGGGTTAGAAAGCTAACATCCGGGGCTTCGAAACGATATAAGATTTGCCATAGTTGCTACACGTATGGTGGCGCGCACGCGCATAGTACGCGCACACGCCGTTGCTGCCACCTGGTTCACTTAAAGCAAAACGTGGCCAGCGAATTCTAAAGCCTTGTGAGCCCAATCCAACTCATTTCTGATGTTATTTAACCCAAGGAATGAAGAGGGAAACGCATGTTAGTTACCATTAGCATAGTTTAGTAGTTAGAGTTAGTTTCTAGAGAGCGAAGCTCTCACTTCTCTCTAGGATTAGGATTAGGATTAGTTCTTAGATCTAGGTTTTAATCTTTGCTTTCTTCCACTTCTATCTCTCAATCCTTTGTTGCTACATTCATCTTCTTCTACTCTTTTGTTGTAATTTCCTTTATGTTGTTCTTATATTTTGTTGTAGATCTAGTATTGTTCCTTCTACATTCTTCCAATTCAATAAGAGGTAATTCATACTAAATGTGTCTTCTTTGCTTTTCTATTGTTGATCTCTTGTTTTGTAGTTGTAGATTCCTTTAATTCTTGCATTTAATAATGTTTACTTCTATTGCACTTTATGTGTTTGTTGAAATGTCTCTTTTAGTTTTAGTGTAGATTTTGTTCCTCTTGGCCTAGGTAGAGTAATTAGTGATACTTGAGTT
This sequence comes from Arachis stenosperma, assembly GCF_014773155.1. Lineage (NCBI taxonomy): Eukaryota > Viridiplantae > Streptophyta > Magnoliopsida > Fabales > Fabaceae > Arachis > Arachis stenosperma. The sequence continues at coordinate 42,200,932 of NC_080383.1, read as the reverse complement.
ATTTAATTCCTTTGTTGATTGGTAATTGGAGAGATTGCTAATTGGTTTGGAGTGCACTAAAGCTAGTCTTTCCTTGGGAGTTGGCTAGGACTTGTGGCTCAAGTCAATTCATCCACTTGACTTTCCTTTATTTAGTAAGGGTTAACTAAGTGGTAGCAATGAACAATTCGTATCACAATTGAGAAGGATAACTAGGATAGGACTTCTAATTTTCATACCTTGCCAAGAGCTTTTTATAGTTGTTAGTTTATTTTCATTGCCATTTACTTTCATGCTTCTTATCCAAAACCCCAAAATACATTTCTAACCAATAACAAGACACTTTATTGTAATTCCTAGGGAGAACGACCCGAGGTTTGAATACTTCGGTTATTAATTTTAGGGGTTTGTTACTTGTGACAAACAATCTTTTGTATGAAAGGATTATTGTTGGTTTAGAAACTATACTTGCAACGAGAATTCATTTGTGAAATTCTAAACCGTCAAAAATTCAATCATAAAAATGGCGCCGTTGCCGGGGAAGTTGCAATGGTGTTATGTTATTGGTTATTGTATATATGTGAATATTGTGAATATGTTTGCTTTTTGCTTCTTTGTTAGTTCTAGTTTGTTCTCTTTAATTGTTCCTATTTTTTGTTTTTGCCCTCTTTTACTATCATGAATTCTCACTTTGGCTATGAGTGTAGTTACAATTATGTTATAGGTGATGAGGACTATAATGAGAATGTGTATCAAGGATGGGATAACCAAAGGTGGGAGGAGCCATATGCTTATGATCAATCCTCATGGCAACAACCTCCACCAATGCACTATGAAGAAGAGCCATTCTGTGATGCATACCAATCCAATGGCTATGGTGAATCACCTTGTGACTTTCAAGAACCACCACCATATGCCTATGAACCATATCCTCAATATAACTCTCAACCATACTCACAAGCCCCTTCTTACCAACCACCTTCATATGACCTTAACCCATATCCATCCTACCAACAACCATATGAACCATATGAACCACATATAGAGCCACCTCCTCCACATTATTACCAAGATGAACCACCTCCAATATACGAAAATTTTCAACCACAAGATGAATACTACTTTCCACCACAACCTCCCACAAAAGAATACTCATATCCATTGAACCAAGAGCCACATTATCCTAATCATATTATCCAAGAGGAACAAGAGTCAAGGGATCGTCTCAAGGAAGCATTGGATCAATTTCAAGCAACCATGGAGTGTGTTGTGCAACAAGTGAAAAGAGTGGAAAACATTGAACCACCACAACTCTACCAAGAAGAACCACCTTCCTACTATGAACCCTTCCCCCAAAATGATGAATCCTTCCACCAACCCCAATCTCTAATGGATGAAACCCTTGGTGTTCTTGTTCAAGGGCAAGAAGAGATGAAAAGGGACGTGCAAAATTTCATGGTCGCCTTGGATGCGGTAACAAATCAATTAGCCTCCCAATGCTTGAACACTCAAGGAACTCCCATGGCTACATGTGGAGAATCAAATGAAGAACATAGCATGAAGGAGAGATTGGAAACTCCGGTGGGAAATGAAGGAAGTTGTTTTGTATTGGAACAATTGGAGGAAGCTTTAATTGTTGAAGACAAGGAAGAAGTGGTAGAAGACTTAGGAGATGCGGAGCCTCCATGGGAATATAAAGTTGAAGAAAACCCCTACAAGATGATTGAAATTGATGCTAGGGAGGAAAGTGAACACCTTCCAAGGCATATTCCATATGAAGACTTGGATGGGATAGAGAAAGAATTGAGTTCCCTTGGAGATGAAGATCAAGCATCAAGTCTTAGTGGTGAAGAATCCTTTGAGCATGAAGAACCTTCTCCGGTTGGATTTGAAAGCGTTGAGGAGGTAAATTTTTTTCACCCTCCCTATTATGATTTGAGTAAAGGAAAAGGTTTTGATAAAATTGTTGAACAAAGGATTGAGATTAAGAGAACTTGTGAAGAGGTGGAAGTCCCTAGAAATAGAAGAACGAGGGTTGGTTATGCTTTGTCAAGATCTTTGGAAGCATCTTTGCCTAGGTTGCCATCTGCACCTTCATTTGGGTGGGTGAAATTCATTTCTATTAGTTTTATTATCCCACTTGAATATGGTTTGCTTGAAACGGATGGCCAACTTAGGGAAGTTTGTGGGATGAAGCGTAAGCGGAAAGGTTTTGTGGTGGGCGTTGCAAATCAAGGCTCATTATGGTTGATGCATCAAACATGAGATATAAAGGTTGGAGTACTCAAATAGATGGGTCTAGGAGGATTGTTGGACACTTCATAGAGAATTCATCTTGCTTACCACCCGGATGGACTAATAATGATGATCAACCTCAAGACGGGTGTGAAAACAAAGTGTGGGATCCCGGATTACAAAAAGAGGACCAACTTTGGGAGCCCCAAGCTTGTGAAGAACTCCATCAACACTTGGCTCAACCCATAGGAAATCTTGGGGCACAATGGAGAACCAAGCATTGGTGGGAGTTCCAAGATGAATACAAGCACAAGCCACCTTGATGAGGAGCTCCCCATAAGTCCAACTTAAGGACAATAAACAAAAGTGCTAGGTGGGAGACAACCCACCATGGTAAATTCTTTTCATTTTCCCTTTTTGTACATATTGATAGAATTAGTTTAATTTCATGTTTTGTTTAGATAATTGAGTTTGATTGGTAGTATAATATGATAAATAAGGTTTTGGGGCGTTTTGGTAGCTGTTTGGAGGATTGAAAGGCTTGGATTGGTGTAAGAACTTAGAAAAATATTTTTTGAAAAATAGAACACCATCCACGCGTGCGCGCACCTAACGCGTACGCGCACCTGAGCATTTTTTGACCATCCACGCGGACGCGCACTGTACGCGTACGCGTGGATGCAAAAAATTCGTCCCCAGCCAAAAACCCGAGAGTCAGGCCTGCACTGTGCGAACATTGGGCCTAGGGCACAAGTCTATGCACGCATGCGCGCACTTGGCGCGTACGCGCACATGATCTTAAATTCGCAATGCACGCGCACGCACACTGTGCGCGCGCACGTCGATTGCACAATCTGCACCCCCGGTACTTTTACCCAAGAGTTGTGCCAGACTTGGGCCGACACTATGCCTCCAGCCTAACTCGACGCACGCGTGCGCGCACTTGGCGCGTACGCGTCCTTCAACCAATTTGCCCATTGACGCGTAAACGTGCATGACGCACACGCGTTGGTAAAAAAAAGTGTTTTTTTTTCTCATCTTCCATTTTCTTTTGTTCATCACATTCGCATACTTCTACTCTTCCCATTTTCATTTAGTTTTTGTAGCATGTTTTTGTTTTTTTTTTTAAAAAAAAGCCATTTTAATATTGGTGTTGAACTTTCCTACTCAATTGTTGAGACTTTCTTGCATTATTTTGATGCTTCTTGACTTGTTTGATATTGTTGGGTGATGAAACTTTTAAATCAACGCTTCATCTTGAATGATTCTTGTGTCTTTGTGCATTGATATGACCTCATATTGTCTTTCATGACCCACTTCTTCTCATTTGAACTTGATGCTCAATACACTCTTCATGCTTTAACTTTACTCTTGCATCGAGCTTAATGATATGCCCTAGCTTACATTGTTTTCTCACTCACATGCCTAGCTGACATGTAGTAGGGAATCATACTCTTATTTGGCATTAGCCCCGCCTATGTTCTAATTGCCTTGATATCTTTGTTATAGGCTTAATTTTCTTTCTTTCTTTCCTTTTGGGTTGGCCACCAATACGGAGGAGAAAGGAAAAGCTTTTAAATGGGGCAACAAACAAGTCATTCGCACAATCTTTTGAAGGAGCTCATCAATTATAGCAACCCATCCACCTTGCTCTTCTTTGCATGCACCGAGGACGGTGCAATCTTCAAGTGTGGGGAGGTCGTCCGACTGATCTCCATGGGTAACAATTTCCTTTTCAACACCAAATTTTTATTTTCTTTGTTAGATCAGCTATTGTATTGCATGATAGGTTGCATGTTAGTTAGAATTTATACATATTTTTACCACTTCTTTTTTTGTTAGGACTACTTGGTTAGGATGATGATTTCTTTTCCAAGAAACTGTTTTAGGGCAACCTACCAATTTGAAAATTTTTTGTTGAACTTGCTTGAAAGAATGTACTTTGGAACATGGTTTTTGAGCTAAGAACACAAGCAAGTGAGATTTGAGCCTAATGGTGTGGTTACATCCTATAACCACTTATCGTCCTTCTTGTGTGCATTATTCTCTTTCTATGAATGTAATCTTCGATTTGTTTGATTCTTTATGTCCATTATTTTGTGTATTCATGCATTTATATGATTGAGGCCATCATTTCATTAGCTCACTTACCCAAATAGCCTTACCTTTTATCTTCCATTGTTAGCCAACTTTGAGCTTACGATTAACCCACTTTGTTCTTAATTTAGCACATTACAAGCCTTAAAGCGAAAAACAATAAATGTCCTTATTTGGATCTTTGATTGGCTTAGGCTAGTGTGCGTGAGTATCATTCAAGTGTGGGAAATCTTGGGACATTGGGGGAATAAAAGGGTAGTTTTGTATTTTTGTTGTAAATATTAGGAATTGGGTACATGCTCGTGTATTGATCAAATGTATAGACCTTATGCATTGATGCTCTTGTATATAAAAAAAATGAGAAAAACAAAAGAAAAAGAAAAGAAAAAAATAATATGGAAAAGAAAAAAATATAGAAAAAATAGAAAAGAAAGAAAAAGAAAAACAATAAAAAGGGGACAAAATGCCCCAAAGTGAAGCTCAAATAAAAGTCAATGCATATATGTTGTGAAATGAAAAGAGAGTGCATGAGTATGTGGAAAAATGAAGAATGGGTAGTTAGGTTAGAATATAGGATGTCATAGGTTAGGTGGGAAGTCTAAGCCTATCAAAGATTCAAACTTCAAGCTCACTTGACCAAATATGCATCCTACCTTAACCCTAGCCCCATTACAACCTAAAGAAAAGACCTCATGATACATGTATGCATGCATTGAATAATTGTTGATTGTTTGAAGAAAAACAAATCTTGGAAAGCATGATTAGGGGAGAATTGAGTGAATCAACCCCAAACACCGAGCGACTAGAGTGCAAACACTTCCGGTGAGGGTTCGATGCTCAACTCCTTGATTCCCGGCTTTCATGAGCGTTCTTTTTGCAAGTCTATTTGAACTTCATTTCCATACTTGAATTGGTAGGATTCATGAATCGTCATATGACCTTAGCCCTACCCGTTTATACATGCACTTGGAGGATTGATTTATTTTTAACCAAGTAGGAAAAACCATTTTGCATTTAGTTGCATATAGTTTAGGTTGCATATAGTTTATTTACATTGAATAAATGTTGATACCCTTTGCTTCTCTCTTGGCTTAAGCATGAGGACATGCTTGGTTTAAGTGTGGGAAGGTTGATAAATCCCATTTGTAGGGTTTATCTTGTATTGATTTTTGGAGATTTTATCACCTTTTACCCACATTTATTCAATGAAATAGCATGGTTTTATAACTTCTCCCTTAATTGTGCTTAAGAGTGAAAACATGCTTTTTAGGACTTAAAATAGCTAAATCTAATTCTCCTTGATTCCATTAGATGCCTTGATATGTTTGTTAAGTGATTTAAGGTTTAGGAGGCAAAGATTGGATCAAGGGAATGAAGAAAGAAGCATGAAAAGTTGGAGAACTCATGAAGAAATGAAAGAACCGGAAAGCTGTCAAGCCGACCTCTTCACACTTAAACGACCATAACTTGAGCTACAGAGGTCCAAATGATGCGGTTCTAGTTGGGTTAGAAAGCTAACATCCGGGGCTTCGAAACGATATAAGATTTGCCATAGTTGCTACACGTATGGTGGCGCGCACGCGCATAGTACGCGCACACGCCGTTGCTGCCACCTGGTTCACTTAAAGCAAAACGTGGCCAGCGAATTCTAAAGCCTTGTGAGCCCAATCCAACTCATTTCTGATGCTATTTAACCCAAGGAATAAAGAGGGAAACACATGTTAGTTACCATTAGCATAGTTTAGTAGTTAGAGTTAGTTTCTAGAGAGAGAAGCTCTCACTTCTCTCTAGGATTAGGATTAGGATTAGTTCTTAGATCTAGGTTTTAATCTTTACTTTCTTCCACTTCTATCTCTCAATCCTTTGTTGCTACATTCATCTTCTTCTACTCTTTTGTTGTAATTTCCTTTATGTTGTTCTTATATTTTGTTGTAGATCTAGTATTGTTCCTTCTACATTCTTCCAATTAAATAAGAGGCAATTCATACTAAATGTGTCTTCTTTGCTTTTCTATTGTTGATCTCTTGTTTTTGTAGTTGTAGATTCCTTTAATTCTTGCATTTAATAATGTTTACTTCTATTGCACTTTATGTGTTTGTTGAAATGTCTCTTTTAGTTTTAGTGTAGATTTTGTTCCTCTTGGCCTAGGTAGAGTAATTAGTGATACTTGAGTTATTTAATTCCTTTGTTGATTGGTAATTGGAGAGATTGCTAATTGGTTTGGAGTGCACTAAAGCTAGTCTTTGATGTGCGGAAAACGATCCGACACAAAACTCACCGGCAAGTGTACCGGGTCGCATCAAGTAATAATAACTCACATGAGTGAGGTCGATCCCACAGGGATTGAAGGATTGAGCAATTTTAGTTTAGTGGTTGATTTAGTCAAGCGAATCAAGTATTGGTTGAGTGATTTGTGTTTAACAAGAGCTAAATTGCTTGGAATGTAAAGGGGGAAGGGAAATTTGCAGTAAATTAAAGAGCAGGAAAGTAAACTTGCAGAATCTTAAAGAACAAGAAAGTAAATGACAGAAACTTAAAGTGCAAGAAATGTAAATTGCAGTAACTTAAACTGCAAGGAATATAAATTGCTTGAATGTAAAAGGGATTTGAGGACAGGGATTTCAGAATTTAAACAAGAGAAATTGAATTGCAACAATCAATAGAACAGAAATTGAATTAGAAGCAATTGGAATTCAAACAGAATGAAATTAAATGCAGCAAAGGTTCACAGAAGAACCAAAAGTAAATTGGGATCTCAGGACTCCAGAGACTAGGTAGCAAAGCCTAGGTCTCAATTGCCTTCCCAGATCCAAGCTCACAAAGTAATTAACAAGAAATTGAAGAAGAAGCAGTAAAGGGAATGTAAATGGATTCAATTATGCAGAAGAGAATTAAAGAGATTTTGAATGGAGATTGAGACAGAATTTCCTCAATTCTTCACACCCAAAACTCAAAACAAGAAAATTAAAAGTGCTCAGGCAAGAACGAGGAAGAAGAGAGATCAATTCTCCCCCCCAATTCTCTGAAATCTCAGTGAAGTCACCAAGAGAAGTTGCAAAATTCAAAGTTCCCAAGAAAGTGCCCAATGCAAAAGTCAAAGAAAAGGTGAAAAATAAAAGTGAAAGTAAAAAGTAAAAGTAAAAAGTCCTAATTACATCAAACTAGCTCCTATTTATACACTTTCTATTCTTGGATCTTGGGATTTGGATGGGCTTTTGATTTGGTGAAGAAATGAATTAAATTGGATTTTTAATTCAATTTTTGGCCCATGAACAATAGCTTCCAGGAGGCTGCCCTGCCCTTGCGGAGGGCAGGGCAGAAAATGGTGCGTGTTGGTGCTTGCGTGCTTGGTGTGTGATGCTGCAGGATGCTGCCCTGCCCTCGCGGAGGGCAGGGCAGAACTTTTTGGTGCACCAGATTGGTGCCTGTGCGTGTTGCTGGTGCTGCCGAGTGGTGCCTGTGCGTGCTGCTGGTGCTGTCGAGCCTTCCCTTGGTGCGCCAGAATGGTGCGCTGGCTGTGCACCACAAAATGCTGCCCTGCCCTCGCGGAGGGCAGGGCAGTGTTTCCAAAAGTGAAGTTCTAAGTTCGAAACTTGGTGGATGCACACGCTACTTCTTTTCCTTGGTTTTCTTGGCACCAAATTAAGGCTTAGTTTCTTGTTTCCTCATGGTGCCGTGTTCGATCCTTGTGGCAAGCAATGGTGAGCTTTTTCTTTGGATTTTTTTTCCATGAAGGCCCGATACTGCCCTTGTGGAGGGCAGGGCAAGGTTTTTCCTTCCTTTGATCCAAGGCAAAATTTTGTGCTCTGCCCTTGTAGTGGGCAGGGCAGAGTTGCCTTTCATGCTTTGTTCCCTTATGTTGCCCTCCTAAAGGGCAGTGTGCCCTTGTGGAGGGCAATGCTTGCCTTCCTCATTTTGTGCGCCACGCTCTTTTCTCCTTGGGCCATGCTTTCTTAAGCCACGTTTTCCATTTTCTTCTTTTCTTCACCTACAATCAACCAAAACAACCACTCCAAGTATCACTAAATTCACAAGGCTTATAAATCAATTAAATTTAGCTTAAACCTCATGAGTTAACATTAATTTCATGGTGGTTGTTTGATTTAAAGAAGTTATGCATTTTCACTCCAAATCACTTACTTAGGATGCAAGAAAGTGCATAAATGCTAATAAAACAAGTGAAATTAGCTTGAAAAATGGGTATATGATGACTTGTCATCAGTCTTTCCTTGGGAGTTGGCTAGGACTTGTGGCTTAAGTCAATTCATCCACTTGACTTTCCTTTATTTAGTAAGGGTTAACTAAGTGGTAGCAATGAACAATTCTTATCACAATTGAGAAGGATAACTAGGATAGGACTTCTAATTTTCATACATTGCCAAGAGCTTTTTATAGTTGTTAGTTTATTTTCATTGCCATTTACTTTCATGCTTCTTATCCAAAACCCCAAAACACATTTCTAACCAATAACAAGACACTTTATTGTAATTCCTAGGGAGAACGACCCGAGGTTTGAATACTTCGGTTATTAATTTTAGGGGTTTGTTACTTGTGACAAACAATCTTTTGTATGAAAGGATTATTGTTGGTTTAGAAATTATACTTGCAACGAGAATTCATTTGTGAAATTCTAAACCGTCAAAAATTCAATCATCACCGAGGAACTTTCACAAGTCCTATGGGCGTATCGAACAACCCCCCATTCTACTACGAACGAATCACCATTTCGATTAGCATACGGAGTGGATGCAATGATTCCAATAGACGTCGAGGAAGGGTCTCCCCGAGTAGTCCACTACAATGAACAAACCAACTCTCAACTTCAAAGAGAAGAGCTCGACCTACTTCCGAAAATCCAAGAAAGAGCTCGGATCAGAGAAGAAGCACTAAAGCAGCGAATGGCTTCCAGGTATAATCAAAAGGTAGTGCCAAGAGGTTTCGCTGAGAACGATCTCATCTTAATCTGAAATGATATTGGAACAACTCGACCCGGAGAAGGAAAGCTGGCAGCCAACTGGAAAGGACCCTACCGAGTCAAAGAAGTACTTGGGAAGGGCTACTACAGACTGTCCGAACTCGAGGGACGAGAACTCCCTAAATCATGGCACGCCTGTAACCTAAGAAGGTATTATAGCTAGGAAAGGTAAAACATCTCATCACAAGATGCACTCTTTTTCCTGAAAAGGTTTTTTTAATAAGGCATCAAGACAGAGATTTAATCCGACTTAAGGGTACGAAAAACTCCTGCATGTATATATTTGCACTTTCTTTGAATAAAATACGTTTCAGATATTCTACAAATTCCCAAGACGCATTAATCTGAAGCATTCATCGTCCGATTATAAAGCAACAGATCGACAGAAAGTGAAGAACAGATTCATTATACGGTCTCGATAGGAATGATCGTCCGACAAAGGTGAAAACACGATTCACCTAAAGGACGATCAAACCAGGACAGAAACCACCATCTACAAATCGGCAAAGATGAACACAGAATAATGCAAGAAGTTATCGAAAGTGATCCCAAAAAGAACCTGACGAGGTCTTATGGATTGCTATATAATAACTTAAAAAGACTGGACGACACTAAAAAATCGGACCAAGTTAACCCAAGTTATCAGCAAATCCCTGGAAAGAGGTCTGGCCAACCCTATTAAAGAGGAATTGCTATAACTTAGAAGAGATCGACCTAACGAAGTCGGTCTCCTACAAGACAAGTTATAAAAGTAATCCCTGAAAGAGACCTAACAAAGGTCCAAGAAAGAGGATTACAAAAATAACTTAGAAGAGATCGACCTAACGAAGTCGGTCTCCTACAAGACAAGTTATAAAAGTAATCCCTGAAAGAGACCTAACAAATGTCCAAGAAAGAGGATTACCAAAATAACTTAGAAGAGATCGACCTAACGAAGTCGGTCCCCTATAATACAAGTTATAAAAGTAATCCCTGAAAGAGACATGACAAAATTCCAAGAAAGAGGATTACAAAAATAACTTAGAAGGGGACCAACACAAAGAAATCGGTTATGGGGCACTAAAAATACAAGCAAAAGCGAGAAAACCGAGAAACAAGTCGGACCCATACAGTCATGGCCTCAAAGGATCCAAGTTACAAACAATAAGTACAAAAGCAATCCAAAGAGGTCAAGCAGCAAGATTCCAACACTCTCAGAAACCAGAAGAGATACCATGTTAAAGCGCAATAAAAGCATAGTATAATAAAGCTTCAAGAGGCCACCAAAATCTACCTCAGAAAGCTACTTTTGTTTTTCAAAGTAAACGTTGCCAGGCAGGCAACTAAAAAGCATCAGCAGTTAAACAAAACAATAAAACAGTTCAAAAAAGAAGATCAGCAAAGATCGGGAGCCTTTCCGGCAACATCAGTACGTGGAGAAGGAGGGCGAGTCTGAATACGCACAGCATCTACAGTTCCATCATCCCGGTTCAGAATCTGACAATCCGGATCAGACATAACTAGAGAAACCGAGGAGGTCGACACCTTGATAGAAGGCACTAGGGGAGGTTCAACATCATCATCGGGATCATCTGGGACAATCTTGCCATCCTTTACTACGTTATCAAGACTAACGAGAGTCAAATCGGCATCAGGAGCAACAATCCAGAACTGCTCCATCAGGTTCTCAGAGGCGGCAGTCACGCTGCCCACAAGGTGACCCTGAAGCTCGGCATAATCAACCCGAGCAGTTTCCAAATCATCCCGGAGATGTACCAACTCCCTATAAGCTGAGACATAGCTATTCTTGTGCTTCAGTGCCATGTCCTCAGCCAACTTAAAAGAAGCAGCCAAGGCAATAGAGCTGGCCTTCTCACCCTCCAGTTCCTTCTCTACCTTCGCCAACTTCACCTCCAACTCATCCTTCAGACCCTTGATCCGATCAAATTCTGATTTGGCCTCCTCCATGAAGGATTTTGTGGCATGAATCAGGATCCCCTGAACAGTTCGGAAAATAGCCGCACCCATATGTGCCATTTTCACACTACTTTTGGTGATAAAATCCAGATGCTGAAGAAGAGACACATCATCCATGGAGAGCCCACCATAGGGGGCAATTTGCTGGTCAACAAACTCGGCAGCATCAAAATTCGGGGCATCTAGGTTAAAGGTCTTAGATGTTTTTTGCTTTTTTTAAGGGAGGAGCTGATGATTAGATTTTTGACGGTATAGAATTTACATTTGAATTCTCATTGCAAGTATAGTTTCTAAACCAATCAATAATCCTTTCATACAAAAAGTTGTTTGTCACTAAAACAAACCCCTAAATTTATAAACTGAAGTATTGAACCTCGGGTCGTTCTCCCTAGGAATTACAATAAAGTGTCTTGTTATTGGTTGAGTTATTTTGGGGTTTTTTGAGATTTTAGACAAGAAATATAAATGGCAAAGAAAATAAACTAAGAACTAACAAAGCTCTTGGCAAGGTATGAGAACTAGAAATCCTATCCTACTTATCCTCCTCAATTGTGATAACAAATTGTCCATTACTTCCACTTAGTTAACCTCTAACCATGGAGGAAAGTCAAGTGGATGAATCAATTTGATTCCTCAAGTCCTAATCAACTCCTAAAGGAAAGAGTAGCTTTAGAGGTATTCAAATCAATTAGCAACTTCTAGTTATCAATCAACAAAGGAATTAGATAACTCAAGAGTCACTAATTACTCGACCAAGGCCAAGAGGAACAAAACCTACACTAAAATCCAACCAAGCATTTCATCAAACACTTGGAAGGCACAAAAGAAAAACATAGTAAATTCACAACAAGAATGAAATCTAATAACAATTATTGAAAGGAATTAACAACAACAATTAAAAGAAACACATTTATTATGAATTACCTTGATTGAATTGAAAGAGAGTAGAAGAAACAAAAGTAGATCTTCAACAAAACACAAGAACAACATAAAAGAGATTACAACAAAAGAATATAAGAAGAATGAATGTAACTACAAGGAATTGAGAAGATAGAAGTAGAAGAAGATGAATCTAAATATAGATCTAAGAACTAAACCTAATACTAATTCTAATCCTAGAGAGAAGTGAGAGCTTCTCTCTCTAGAAACTACTTCTAACTACTTCTAAAACTAAGCTAAACTAAACTAATGGTAACTCCCTCCTCTATCCCTCTTCAATTCTTGGCTTAAATAGCATCAGAAATGAGTTGGATTGGGCCCACAAGGCTTTAGAATTCGCTGGCCACGTATTGCTTTAAGTGGATCATATGGCAGCAACGATGCGTGCACGTACAGTGCACGTACGTGTCACCATACGTGTAGCAACTATGGTAAATCTTATATTTTTTCAAAGCTCCGGATGTTAGCTTTCCAATCCAACTAGAACCGCATCATTTGGACCTCTGTAGCTCAAGTTATGGTCAATTAAGTGTGAAGATGTCGGCTTGACAGCTTTTGCGTTTCCTTTATTTTTTCATGAGTTCTCCATTTCTGCATGCTTTTCCTTCATTCCCTTGGTCCAATCCTTGCCTCCTAAATCTGAAATCACTTAGCAAACATATCAAGGCATCTAATGGAATCAAGGAGAATTAGATTTAGCTATTTTAAGTCCTAAAAAGCATGTTTTCACTCTTAAGCACAATTAAAGGAGAAGTTATAAAACCATGCTATTTCAATGGATAAATGTGGGTAAAAGGTTATAAAATCCCCTAAATCAAGCACAAGATAAACCCTAGAAATGAGATTTATCAACCTCCCCACACTTAAACCAAGCATGTCCTCATGCTTAAACCAAGAATGAAGTAAGGGGCATGGCATTTATTCAATGGAAACTAACTAAATGCAATCTACCTATATGCAACTATCTATATGAATGCAATTGCTTGGTCAAAATAAATCAATTTCCAAGAACCATATATGCACAAGGCCTAGGACTAGCAAGTCTAATCCACAATTGAATTGAGTTGTTAAATATTTTTACAAACTTGCATGAAAAGCGATATTTATGGATGGAAGCATGTAATTGAGCATCAAACCCTCACCGGATGTATTTGCACTCTATTCGCTCAAGTGTTTGAGGTTGTTTCTCTCAATCCTCTCCTAATAATTCCTTCCAAGATTTGTTTTTCTTCTAACAATCAACAAATATTTCATGCATGCATACATATATCATAAGGTCTTTTCATAGGTTGTAATGGGGCTAGGGTCAAGGTAAGATGCATATTTGGTCAAGTGAGCTTAAAATTTGAATCTTTGATAAGCTTAAACTTTCCACCTAACCTATGACACCCTATACAATTAAGATCTACCCTAACTACCCATTTTTCACTTTTTCACATACTCATGTATCCCTTTTCATTTCACAACACTTATGCATCGATTTTTTTTATTGAGCTACACTTTGCTTTGGGGCATTTTGTCCCCTTTTTATTTCTTTCTTTTTCTATTTTTTTCTTTTCTTTTCCATATTGTTTTTTTCTTTTCTTTTTCTTTTGTTTTTCTCATTTTTTTTTCTATATACAAGAGCATCAATGCATAAGGTTTTACATTTGATTAATACATGAGTATGTACCCAATTCTCAATATTCTTAATAACAATACAAAACTACCCTTTTATTCACCCAATGCCCCAAGGTTCCCATACTTGAATGTTACACACACTAGCCTAAGCTAATCAAAGATCCAAATAAGGACATTTATTGTTTTTCGCTTTAAGGCTTGTAATGTGCTAAATTAAAGAACAAGTGGGTTAAACGTAGGCTCAAATTGGCTAACAATGGAATATAAAAGGTTAGGCTATTTGGGTAAGTAAGCTAATGAAATGATGGCCTCAATCATATAAATGCATGAATACACAAAATAATGGACATAAAGAATCAAACAAATCAAGGATTACAATCATAGAAAGAGAATAATGCACACAAGAAGGAAAATAAGTGGTTATAAGATGTAACCACACCATTAGGCTTAAATCTCACAAGCTCGTATTCTTAGCTCAAAAACATGATCCACAAGATATATAATTCAAGCCAGTTCTATGAAAAGTTTTCACTCAAATCAATTGGTGCCCTATAGATAGAATTCTTGAAAATTTTCATTATTTTGACTAAGCTTATTGTGTATATATATGCAAAATTAAGAAAATACAAGTAAAAATCCTGAAAACCTAGAATGAAATGTAAAAGTGTTGGAATTAGAAATTCGTCACCCAAAATCACCGACCGGTCGGACGACCTCCCCACACTTAAAAGTTTGCACCGTCCTCGGTGCACTCAAAGATGAGCAAGGGGGTACGGCGACTCTCCGGATTGCTACGTGTTCTTAGTCTTGCTTCCGTTATTGCTTGTGGTGCATTCGTCATGAAAGACAAATATAACACCATAAGATGAGACAATACAAAAGCAAGGAAGCATACATTGTTGGATTGACGTAAATCACTAGAATTGAGTGAGTGAATTAGTGTGACATTAAGAAATATTAGGTGTGTGAATTCTAAATTGCGCAGTTTAGAACACACATTAGCATAAAAGCTATGTCACAAAAGAAGCATGCACTTTACTCATTCTAGTATGCTTGAGATGCTCTAAGTGAACTTGTAAAGTAAAACAAGCATTAAAGAAGCATGAAAGCATTCAAGCTAAAAACATATGGATGCATATAGTCATGAACACAATGCATTAAGGTAAATGCATAACATCATCTGTCAAGAGGTTGCCTAATCGAGGAAAAGGATTCAAATCACATGATGGCTAGCTACAACATGCAATTCAAAAGAGTTATAAGCTCGAAAGCAATTCTCATCACTTGGTATTTTTCAAAAGGTAAGCATGAAAAACTCAAAACTAAGTAGCAAAATATAACCTCAATCATAGAATCCAACAAAGATTATCTAAAAAAAACATTCATGCTAAAATAGCATTTAGGCAATAAGGAGGCAGCAATGCATAGTAAACAAAGTCAATAATCCAACACTTATAATGAAAAGATAGAAAATAAAATGAAAACTAAACTGAAACTAACTAATTAACTAACCAACTAACTAATTAACTAACTAAAATAAATGGTTATCCATGGTGTTTGGAAGTGTTGGATGAGGGGTAGGAGGAGGGAAGAAGAAAGGAGAAGGAAAGAAATGGAAAGAGAAGAAGAAAAGAAATGTGGTGAAGGAAGGAAACCCGCGCGTACGCGCGCATGCCGCGCGCGCGCGCAGATGGTTTATTTCGAGAGTGGCGCGTACGCGTCGTGTGCACGTGCGCGTGAGTGGGTTATGCCAAAGGCATAACGTTGGCGCGGCGTAGGCACAACTCTCTGGAAAATGTATGGAATGTGGAACTTCTCAATCTACGCGTACGCGCCATATACGCGTGCGCGTGGATGGTCGAAAACGCTTGATGCACGCGTACACGTACAGTGCGCGTACGCGTGGATGGTGCTTTGTTTATAAAAATTTTTTTCTATGTTTTTGCACCAACCCAAGCATTCCAAACCTCCAAACAGCTACCAAAACAACATAAAACCTTATTTAACATACTAAACTACCAAATATACTCAACTAACTAAACAAAACATGAAATTAGACTAATTCTACCAAATATTTACAAAAGAGAAAATGAAAAGATATTACTATAGTGGGGTGTCTCCGACCTAGCACTTTTATTTATTGTCCTTAGGTTGGACTTATGGGGAGCTCCTCATCAAGGTGGCTTGTGCTTGTACTCATCTTGGAACTCCCACCAATGCTTGGTTCTCCATTGTGCCCCAAGATTTCTTATGGATTGAGCCAAGTGTTGATGGAGTTTTTCACCAGCTTGGGGCTCCCAAAGTTGATCCTCTTCTTGTAATCCGGGATCCCACACTTTGTTTTCACACCCGTCTTGAGGTTGATTATCATTATTAGTCCAACCGGGTGGTGAGTAAGGTGAATTCTCTATATAGTGGCCAACAATCCTCCTAGACCCATCTATTTGAGCACTACTCCAACCTTTATATCTCATGTTTGATGCATCAACCATAATGAGCCTTGATTTGCAACGCCCACCACAAAACCTTTTCCGCTTACGCTTCATCCCACAAACTTCCCTAAGTTGGCCATCCGTTTCAAGCAAACCATATTCAAGTGGGATAATAAAGCTAATAGAAATGAATTTCACCCACTCAAATGAAGGTGTAGATGGCAACCTAGGCAAAGATGCTTCCAAAGATCTTGACAAAGCATAACCAACCCTCGTTCTTCTATTTCTAGGGACTTCCACCTCTTCACAAGATCTCTTAATCTCAATCCTTTGTTCAACAATTTTATCAAAGCCTTTTCCCTTACTTAAATCATAATAGGGAGGGTGAGAAAAATTTACCTCTTCAACGCTTTCAAATCCAACCGGAGAAGGTTCTTCATGCTCAAAGGATTCTTCACCACTAAGACTTGATGCTTGATCTTCATCACCAAGGGAACTCAATTTTTTCTCTATCCCATCCAAGTCTTCATATGGAATATGCCTTGGAAGGTGTGCTCTTTCCTCCCTAGCATCAATTTCAATCATCTTGGAGGGGTTTTCTTCAACTCTATGTTCCCATGGAGGCTCCGGCATCTCCTAAGTTTTCTACCACTTCTTCCGTGTCTTCAACAATTAAAGCTTCCTCCAATTGTTCCAATACAAAGCAACTTCCCTCATTTCCCACCGGAGTTTCCAATCTCTCCTTCATGCTATGTTCTTCATTTGATTCTCCACATGTAGCCATGGGAGTTCCTTGAGTGTTCAAGCATTGGGAGGCTAATTGATTTGTTACCGCATCCAAGGCGGCCATGAAATTTTGCACATCTCTTTTCATCTCTTCTTGCCCTTGAACAAGAACACGAAGGGTTTCATCCATTAGAGATTGGGGTGGGTGGAAGGGTTCCTCATTTTGGGGAAAGGGTTCATAATGGAAGGTGGTTCTTCTTGGTAGAGTTGTGGTGGTTCAATGTTTTCCATTCTTTCCACTTGTTGCACAACACACTCCATGGTTGCTTGAAATTGATCCAATACTTCCTTGAGATGATCCCTTGACTCTTGTTCCTTTTGGATAATATGATTAGGATCATGTGGCTTTTGGATCAATGGATATGAGTATTCTTCCATGGGAGGTTGTGGTGGAAAGTAATATTCATCTTGTGGTTGAAAATTTTCATTTATTGGAGGTGGTTCATCTTGGTAATAATATGGAGGGGGTGGCTCTTGAAAATGTTGATGTTGGAGTGGTGGTGGCTCTATGTGTGGTTCATATGGCTCATATGGTTGTTGGTAGGATGGATATAGATTAGGGTCATATGAAGGTGGTTGGTAAGAAAGGGCTTGTGAGTATGGTTGAGAGTTATATTGAGGATATGGTTCATAGGCATATGGTGGTGGTTCTTGAAAGTCACAAGGTGATTCACCATAGCCATTGGATTGATATGCATTATAGAATGGCTCTTCTTCATAGTGCATTGGTGGAGGTTGTTGCCAAGAGGATTGATCATATGCATATGGCTCCTCCCACCTTTGGTTATCCCATCCTTGATACACATTCTCATTATAGTTCTCATCACCTACAACATAGTTGTAACTACACTCATAGCCAAAGTAAGAATTCATGATAGCAAAAGAGGGCAAAAACAAAAAATAGTAACAAATAAAGAGAACAAACTAAAAACTAACAAAGAAGCAAAAAGCAAGCATATTCATAATATTCACATATATACAATAACCAATAACACAACACCATTGCAATTCCCCGACAACGGCGCCATTTTGATGATTAGATTTTTGACGGTATAGAATTTACAATTGAATTCTCATTGCAAGTATAGTTTCTAAACCAATCAATAATCCTTTCATACAAAAAGTTGTTTGTCACTAAAACAAACCCCTAAATTTATAAACTGAAGTATTGAACCTCGGGTCGTTCTCCCTAGTAATTACAATAAAGTGTCTTGTTATTGGTTGTGAGTTATTTTGGGGTTTTTTGAGATTTTAGACAAGAAATATAAATGGCAAAGAAAATAAACTAACAACTAACAAAGCTCTTGGCAAGATATGAGAACTAGAAATCCTATCCTAGTTATCCTCCTCAATTGTGAAAACAAATTGTCCATTACTTCCACTTAGTTAACCTCTAACCATGGAGGAAAGTCAAGTGGATGAATCAATTTGATTCCTCAAGTCCTAATCAACTCCTAAAGGAAAGACTAGCTTTAGAAGTATTCAAATCAATTAGCAACTTCTAATTATCAATCAACAAAGGAATTAGATAACTCAAGAGTCACTAATTACTCAACCAAGGCCAAGAGGAACAAAACCTACACTAAAATCCAACCAAGTATTTCATCAAATACTTGGAAGGCACAAAAGAAAAGCATAGTAAATTGACAACAAGAATGAAATCTAACAACAATTATTGAAAGGAATTAACAACAACAATTAAAAGAAACACATTTATTATGAATTACCTTGATTGAATTGAAAGAGAGTAGAAGAAACAAAAGTAGATCTACAACAAAACACAAGAACAACATAAAAGAGATTACAACAAAAGAATAGAAGAAGAATGAATGTAACTACAAGGAATTGAGAAGATAGAAGTAGAAGAAGATGAATCTAAATCTAGATCTAAGAACTAAACCTAAACCTAATTCTAATCCTAGAGAGAAGTGAGAGCTTCTCTCTCTAGAAACTACTTCTAACTACTTCTAAAACTAAGCTAAACTAAACTAATGGTAACTCCCTCTTCCATCCCTCTTCAATCCTTGGCTTAAATAGCATCAGAAATGAGTTGGATTGGGCCCACAAGGCTTTAGAATTCGCTGGCCACGTATTGCTTTAAGTGGATCATATGGCAGCAACGATGCGTGAGCGTACAGTGCGCATACGCGTCACCATACGTGTAGCAACTATGGCAAATCTTATATCGTTTCGAAGCCCCGGATGTTAGCTTTCCAACCCAAATAGAACCGCATCATTTGGACCTCTGTAGCTTAAGTTATGGTCGATTAAGTGCGAAGAGGTCGGCTTGATAGCTTTTGCGTTTCCTTTATTTCTTCATGAGTTCTCCATTTCTACATGCTTTTCCTTCATTCCCTTGGTCCAATCCTTGCCTCCTAAATCTGAAATCACTTAGCAAACATATCAAGGCATCTAATGGAATCAAGGAGAATTAGATTTGGCTATTTTAAGTCCTAAAAAGCATGTTTTCACTCTTAAGCACAATTAAAGGAGAAGTTATAAAACTATGCTATTTCAATGGATAAATGTGGGTAAAAGGTTATAAAAGGTTATAAAAGGTTATAAAAGGTTATAAATGCTATTACAATGCATGGGAGCACCAGAAGCAGCGCAGAAGTCTGTGGAGGATCGACCAGACAAACCCAAGGAATCGAAATTGCTTTCCTTGGCTCGGGAGAACTCGGCACAGGAGGTTTCTTTGGAACCTGAGAAGATCCCTCTCCGGCCACCTTGGCCGAGATGTTTTGAGCAGAAGTTGCCTTCTTTGCCTTTTTGAAGGCCTTCATGGAGTCATTGTTTTTTGACATCTCTGCAAATACAGAATCAGCCATAGTAAAGGGTTACAATCACAAGAAGAGGAAGCAAATCTAAGAAAGCAAGTACAGAAATAAGTCAGACAAGTACCCAAAACAGTCCGAACCAAGGACGGGTCATTCAAAAACCTTTTTGTATCAAGATCAGGTGGTTCCTCCCATAAATCCTCAAGAACAACAACAAAAGCATGCTCAACCTCATCAAGCATCTCCCATGTATACCGAGACACTCTCACATCCTTCTACCACTCTAGAGGGAAAGAAGGCTCATCATTTTCATCAAGAAAAAAGGGGCGGGCCCCCTTGACAGCACGAACTCTAAAGAAGTAATTCTTAAAATCCTTAAAGGACTCGTCATACATGGCGAAAACTTTATGGTCCTGGGCAGACCTGAAAGAAACCCATGAAGCTTTCTTTTTGGAAGAACCACCAGGCTTGGCAGAAACAAATAGATAAAGGAAAAAAGTCTGAGAAGGTGTTACGCCTAACTTTTGGCAAAGTAGCTGAATGATCTTGACAAAACCCCAGGAATTCGGGTGAAGCTGGGATAGGGCAATATTACACGACCACAACAGGTCGGTCTCGAAAGCAGTAAAAGGAAAAGTAATGTCCAACTGACTGAAGAAATATTCATAGGCATAGAAGAATGGACGCTCTCCCTCGATGGAGGTAGGAAAACAAACCCTTTCATCAGAATCAGGAGCGACAAGCTCATAATTCCTCTCCTAGGCACTATTACCACAGATCCTATGACGCTTCCTCAGCTCTACGCAAAATTCAGCATCCACAATAGAGACACACATCAAGACAAGGGAGTCCAGCCAATCGGACATCCCCTCGGGAACTCTGGAAGACATCTCTACAATGTTATTACGAGAAGACATCAGGCCAACTAATCCTACAATAAGAAAAGAAGATGGGATTACTAAAAATATCTCGGACGAAGGACAAAATAACTTGATTAATACGACACAGGCGAACAAACAGAAAAGGAAAACCCCAAGACTCAAACCAAAGTCCTGGGGCATCCTTTGGAGGCAGTAACAAAGCAAGGTTTTCAAGAAAAATCTACAGCTCGCATCCCAGCATCTCTCAAACAAAAAAAGAAGACTTCAAACAAACAAAGCATTTCGAAAAAGGAAAGTAGAAACACAAAAATCATCAAAGCCATTATCTTTCTACAGTCTACCAGCAAAGAGCATTGTCAACAACACCAAGCAGAAAATCGTCAAAAACATAACCTTTTGCAGACTCAAGCAAAAACCCTAAAAAGTATCAAGAGGAAGTCAAGAAAATGCACTCCAAGCAAAAAGCAAACTATAGGTATCATTATCTCCCACAAAGGTATAGCAACAAGGATCTTTTGAAATTAAGGAGCAAGAGACAGTTTTTCCAAAAATAATAGCCAGAAGCAACAATAGAACATGCAAACCCCTAGGAAACCTGGTGCACGAAATTGCAATAACACTTTTGCAATCCCGCACAACTAACCAGCAAGTGCACTGGGTCGTCCAAGTAATACCTTGCGTGAGCAAGGGTCGATCCCACGGAGATTGTCAGCTTGAAGCAAGCTATGGTTATCTTGTAAATCTTAGTCAGGATATCAGAAATTATCAGGATTGATTGTAAGAAGCAAAAGAACATGTAATGGTTACTTGTACTGCAGTAATGGAGAATGGGTTGAGGTTTGGAGATGCTCCATCTTCCGAATCTCTGCTTTCCTACTATCTTCTTCATCAAACACGCATGTCTCCTTCCATGGCAAGCTCGTGTAGGGTCTCACTGTTGTCAGCAGCTACCTCCCATCCGTGCAGTGAAAGCTAATGCACACACTCTGTCACAGTGCTGCCAATCACCGGTTTGGTTCCCTCCCCTACCGGAATAGAATCACTCTTTTGCGTCTGTCACTAACGCCCAGTAGGTTACAGGTTTGAAGCACGTCACAGTCATTCAATCATTGAATCCTACTCAGAATACCACAGACAAGGTTTAGACCTTCTGGATTCTCTTGAATGCTGCCATCAGGTCCTGCCTATACCACGAAGATTCCGATGAAAGAACCCAAGAGATAACTACTCAATCTAAGATAGAACAGAGGTGGTTGTCAGGCACGTGTCCATAGTTGAGAATGATGATGATTGTCACGGATCATCACATTCATCCGGATTAAGAACAAGTGTTATCTTGGAATGGAAGCAAGCATGATTGAATAAGAAACAGTAGTAATTGCATTAATCCATCAAGACACAGCAGAGCTCCTCACCCCCAACCATGGGGTTTAGAGGCTCATACTGTGGAAAGAAACGTGTACAAAATGTTATGAGGTCATCAGGTCCGGATACAATGTCAAAAGATCCTATATGTAGTAAACTAGTGTCCTAAGGTTTACAGAAATGAGTAAATGACAGAAAAATCCACTTCCGGGCCCACTTGGTGTGTGTTTGGGCTGAGCAATGAAGGAATTTCGTGTAGAGACCTTTTCTGGAGTTAAACGCCAGCTTTCATGCCAGTTTGGGCGTTTAACTCCAAATTTTATGCCAGTTCCGGCGTTTAACGCTGGAATTTCTGTAGGTGACTTTGAGCGCCGGTTTGGGCCATCAAATCTTGGGCAAAGTATAGATTATTATATATTGCTGGAAAGCCCAGGATGTCTACTTTCCAAAGCCTTTGAGAGCGCGCCAATTGGGCTTCTGTAGCTCCAGAAAATCCACTTCGAGTGCAGGGAGGTCAGAATCCAACAGCATCTGCAGTCCTTTTCAGTCTCTGGATCAGATTTTTGCTCAGGACCCTCAATTTCAGTCAGAAAATACCTGAAATCACAGAAAAACACACAAACTCATAGTAAAGTCCAGAAAAGTGAATTTTAATTAAAAACTAATAAAAGTATACTAAAAACTAACTAAAAGATACTAAAAACATACTAAAAACAATGCCAAAAAGCATACAAATTATCCGCTCATCACAACACCAAACTTAAATTGTTGCTTGTCCCCAAGCAACTAAAAATCAAAATATGATAAAAAGAAGAGAATATACTATAGACTCCAAAATATCAAAGAAACATAGCTCCAATTAGATGAGCGGGACTAGTTGCTTTTTGCCTCCGAACAGTTTTGGCATCTCACTCTATCCTTTGAGGTTCAGAATGATTGGCATCTATAAGAACTCAGAACTCAGATAGTGTTATTGATTCTCCTAGTTAAGTATATTGATTCTTGAACATAGCCAGTGTATGAGTCTTGGCTGTGGCCCAAAGCACTCTGTCTTCCAGTATTACCACCGGATACATACATGCCACAGACACATAATTGGGTGAACCCTTTTTTAGATTGTGACTCAGCTTTGCTAAAGTCCCCAATTAGAGGTGTCCAGGGTTCTTAAGCACACTCTTTTGCCTTGGATCACAACTTTATTTCCTTCTTTTTTTTTTCTTTCTTCTTTTTTTTTTCGAAATTTTTTTTTTCACTGCTTTTCTTGCTTCAAGAATCAATTTGATGATTTTTTAGATCCTCAATAACAGTTCTCTTTCTCCTCATTCTTTCAAGAGCCAACAATTTTAACATTCTTAAAACAACAAATTCAAAAGACATATGCACTGTTCAAGCATTCATTCAGAAAACAAAAGGTATTGTCACCACATCAAGCTAATTCAACTAGTTTCAGAGATAAATTTCGAAACCCTGTACTTCTTGTTCTTTTGTGATTAAAGCATTTTTCTTTTAAGAGAGGTGATGGATTCATAGGACATTCATAGCTTTAAGGCATAAACTTTATTAATTTTATTAATTAAGAACAAGACTCAAATATAGATATAAAATGAGACTACAAATAATAAATAAAAAGAAAACGAAAAATAATAGGCTCCTAATGATAGAGGTTTTTACAGAGTTAGAACTCAACAACCTTGATTTTGAGAAGTGGATGCTCCCTCAGCTTGAGAGGAGAGCTTTTGGCGTTTCATCTCTTGGATTTCACGCCCCTGCTTCTCTTGCTCCTTCCATTGTCTTCTTGGTGATTGTATGTTCAATGGGTATGACTTCATCTTCTTCTATCTTCACCCCAGCCTCTTTACAGAGCAAGGAGATCAAGCTTGGGTAAGCCAATTTGGTTACAGTGGAGTTCCTATTTGCAATTGTGTAGATCTCACAGGCAATCAGATGATGAACCTCCACCTCTTTTCCAAGCATAATGCAATGAATCATCACTGCTCTCTTGATGGTGACCTCAGAACGGTTGCTAGTGGGCAATATGGAATGCCCAATAAAGTCTAGCCAACCTCTTGCAATTGGTTTGAGGTCTCCCCTCTTGAGTTGGTTTGGGACACCCTTAGAATTGGTTATCCACTTAGTTCCAGGGAGGCATATGTCCTCTAGAACCTGATCCAACCCCTTATCTACTCTCACCATCCTCCTATTAAAGGAATCAGGATCATCTTGCAGTTGAGGCAATTTGAATATTTCTCTTATTTTGTCCAGATGGAAGTATATAACTTTCCCTCTGACCATGGTTCTATGGGTATGGTAAGCAGTTCCAGTCATTCTCTGCTTATCTGTTAGCCACAGATTTGAGTAGAATTCCTGAACCATGTTCCTTCCAACCTTTGTCTCAGGATTGGTTAGAACTTCCCATCCTCTGTTTCGAATTTGCTCTTGGATCCCCGGATATTCATCTTCTTTCAGATCAAATTTAACTTCCGGGATCACTGACCTCAGACCCATTATTTTATGATAATGGTCTTCATGTTCTTTGGTTAAGAACTTCTCTTCATTCCAAAGATTCTTTGGATTATTCTCTTTCTTGCCTCTTAAATTGGTTTGTTTTCCTTTAGGAGCCATGATATTGATGAATCTTGGCTTAGTGATCACGGAAAAGCACACCAAACTTAGAGGTTTGCTTGTCCTCAAGCAAAAGAGAAGAGAGAAGAGAGGGGGAGGAAGAGAAAATTCGAATGGTGTGGTTGGAAGAGTGGAACAAACGTGCATTTATAAGGTGGGGAGGGGAGTTTTTCGAAAACAAAGAGGAATTTGAAAGGAGATTTGAGAAGATTTGAGAAGAAATTGAGAAAAGGGTGAAATTTTTGAACAATGTTTGTAATTGATTTGAAATAAATTTGAAAAAAAAAGGTTTTGATTTTTGAAGATTTGGAAGTGAATGATGAATGATTGAAGTGTGATTTTGTAGAAAAGTATGGGTGAGAAAAGGAAAGTTTGAAAAAATCTGATTTGAAAACAAAATTGTGGTCCCCTCACCAAGCTGGCGTTAAACGCCCAGAATGGCACCCATTCTGGCGTTTAACGCCCATTTGTTGCCCTATTTGGGCGTTTAACGCCCAGCCAGGTACCCTGGCTGGCGTTAAACGCCAGAAATTCTTCCTCACTGGGCGTTTTTCTAAAACGCCCAGGATGCTGCACACCTGGCGTTAAACGCCCAGAATGGTGCCCATTCTGGCGTTTAACGCCCAAAATGGCACCATTCCTGGCGTTAAACGCCCAGAATGGTACCCATTCTGGCGTTTAACGCCCAAAATGCCCCTTACTGGCGTTTTTTTCGCCAGTAAGCTCATTTTCTCTGCTTTTTGAGCTGAATCCTTCTGTAACTCTGTGAATTCCTTCATTTTTGATACTTGCCTCTGTAAGAACTAATCATACACCTTCCTAATGACTGGGTTGCCTCCCAGTAAGCGCTTCTTTACTGTCTTTAGCTAGACTTCTGCTGAGAATCACTCAAGCCTCAGTTTTGAGCATTCCTGCTCAAAATTTCCTTCAAGATAATGCTTGATTCTCTGTCCATTAACAATGAACTTCCTGTCAGAATCAATATCCTGAAGCTCAACATATCCATATGGTGACACTCCTGTAATCACATATGGACCCCTCCAACGGGATTTGAGTTTTCCTGGAAACAGTCTGAGCCTAGAGTTGAAGAGCAGAACTTTTTGTCCTGGCTCAAAGACTCTGGTTGACAATCTCTTGTCATGCCACTTCTTTGCCTTTTCCTTATAGATCTTAGCATTTTCAAAGGCATTGAGTCTGAACTCCTCTAGCTCATTTAGCTGGAGCAATCTTTTTTCACCAGCTAACTGTGCATCCATGTTTAGGAATCTGGTTGCCCAGTAGGCTTTATGTTCCAGTTCCACTGGCAAATGACAGGCCTTCCCATACACCAGTTGGTATGGGGAGGTCCCTATAGGAGTCTTGAATGCTGTTCTGTATGCCCACAGAGCATCATCCAAGCTCTTTGCCCAATCCTTTCTTCGGGACATTACAGTCCGTTCTAGGATTCTTTTTAGCTCTCTGTTAGAGACTTCAGCTTGCCCATTTGTCTGTGGATGATACGGAGTTGCCACTTTATGGCTGATTCCATATCTAACCATAGCAGAGTATAGCTGTTTATTGCAGAAATGAGTGCCCCCATCACTGATTAGCACTCTGGGGACGCCAAACCTGCTGAAAATGTTTTTCTGGAGGAATTTCAGCACAGTCTTGGTATCATTAGTGGGTGTAGCAATTGCTTCTACCCATTTAGATACATAATCCACTGCCACCAGAATGTAAGTGTTTGAGTATGATGGTGGGAATGGCCCCATGAAATCAATTCCCCATACATCAAACAATTCTATCTCTAATATTCCTTGTTGAGGCATGGCATATCCGTGAGGCAGGTTACCAGCTCTTTGGCAACTGTCACAGTTACGCACAAACTCTCGGGAATCTTTATAGAGAGTAGGCCAGTAGAAGCCGCACTGGAGAACTTTAGTGGCTGTTCGCTCACTTCCAAAATGTCCTCCATACTGTGATCCATGGCAGTGCCATAGGATCCTTCGTGCTTCCTCTCTGGGTACACACCTGCGGATCACTCCGTCAGCACATCTCTTAAAGAGATATGGTTCATCCCAAAGGTAGTACTTGGCATCTGAAATTAGTTTCTTTCTCTGCACATAACTGTACTCTTTGGGTATGAACCTCACAGCTTTATAGTTTGCAATATCTGCAAACCATGGAGCTTCCTGAATGGCAAAGAGTTGCTCATCTGGGAAAGTCTCAGAGATCTCAGTAGAAGGGAGGGACGCCCCAGCTACTGGTTCTATTCTGGACAGATGATCAGCTACTTGGTTCTCTGTCCCTTTTCTGTCTCTTATTTCTATATCAAACTCTTGCAGAAGCAACACCCATCTTATAAGCCTGGGTTTTGAATCCTGCTTTGTGAGTAAGTATTTAAGAGCAGCATGGTCAGTGTACACAATCACCTTTGATCCCACTAAGTAGGATCTAAACTTGTCAATGGCATAGACCACTGTAAGCAACTCTTTTTCTGTGGTTGTGTAATTCTTCTGTGCATCATTTAGAACACGGCTAGCATAATAAATGACATGCAGAAGTTTGTTATGCCTCTGTCCCAACACTGCACCAATGGCATGATCACTGGCATCACACATTAATTCAAATGGTAATGCCCAATCTGGTGCAGAGATGACTGGTGCTGTGACCAGCTTAGCTTTCAGGGTCTCAAATGCCTGCAAACACTGTGTGTCAAACACAAATGGTGTGTCAGCAGCTAACAGGTTACTCAGAGGTTTAGCAATTTTCGAAAAGTCCTTAATAAACCTTCTGTAGAATCCTGCATGCCCCAGAAAGCTTCTGATTGCCTTAACATTGGCAGGTGGTGGTAATTTTTCAATTACTCTACCTTTGCCTTATCCACCTCTATTCCCCTGCTTGAAATTTTGTGCCCAAGGACAATTCCTTCAGTCACCATAAAGTGACATTTCTCCCAGTTTAAAACCAGGTTAGTCTCTTGGCATCTTTTCAGGACAAGTGATAGGTGGTTAAGACAGGAGCTGAATGAGTCTCCATACACTGAGAAGTCATCCATGAAGACTTCCAGAAATTTCTCTACCATATCTGAGAAGATAGAGAGCATGCACCTCTGAAAGGTTGCAGGTGCATTGCACAGACCAAAAGGCATTCTCTTATAGGCAAACACGCCAGAAGGGCATGTGAATGCTGTTTTCTCTTGGTCTTGAGGATCTACTGCAATTTGGTTGTAGCCTGAGTAGCCATCCAAAAAGCAGTAATAGTCATGGCCAGCTAGTCTTTCTAGCATTTGGTCTATGAATGGTAAAGGAAAATGATCCTTTCTGGTGGCTGTATTGAGTCTTCTGTAGTCAATACACATGCGCCACCCTGTGACTGTTCTTGTAGGAACCAGTTCATTTTTTTCATTATGAACCACTGTCATGCCTCCCTTTTTGGGAACAACTTGGACAGGGCTCACCCAGGGGCTATCAGAAATAGGATAAATAATCCCAGCCTCCAGTAATTTAGTGACCTCTTTCTGCACCACCTCCTTCATGGCAGGATTTAGCCTCCTCTGTGGTTGAACCACTGGTTTGGCATTATCCTCCAATAGGATCTTGTGCATGCATCTGGCTGGGCTAATGCCCTTGAGATCACTTATGGACCACCCAAGAGCTGTCTTGTGTGTCCTTAGCACTTGAATCAGTGCTTCCTCTTCCTGTGAATTTAAGGCAGAGCTTATAATTACTGGAAAAGTTTCACCCTCTCCCAGAAATGCATATTTCAGGGATGGTGGTAATGGTTTGAGTTCAGGCTTAGGAGGCTTATCCTCCTCCTGAGGAATTTTCGAAAATTCCTTTGCCTCCTCTGGCTCTTCCTGATCAGTTTGAGCATCTTTGAAGATGTTCTCAAGCTCTGATTCTAGGCTTTCAGCCATATTGATCTCTTCTACCAGAAAGTCAATAATGTCAGCGCCCATGCAGTCCTCTGGTGTGTCTGGATGCTGCATTGCTTTTACAGCATTCAACTTGAACTCATCCTCATTGACTCTCAAGGTTACTTCCCCTTTTTGTACATCAATGAGAGTTCGTCCAGTTGCTAGGAAAGGTCTTCCTAGAATGAGAGTTGCACTTTTGTGCTCCTCCATTTCCAGCACCACAAAGTCAGTTGGAAAGGCAAATGGCCCAACCTTGACAATCATGTCCTCTATTATGCCTGATGGGTGTTTAATGGAGCCATCAGCAAGTTGGAGGCATATCCTGGTTGGTTTGACTTCTCCAATCAACCCAAGCTTTCTGATAGTGGATGCAGGTATTAAATTGATACTTGCTCCCAGATCACATAAGGCTGTCTTGGTGTAAGTGCCTTCTAATGTGCATGGTATCAGAAAGCTTCCAGGATCTTGAAGCTTTTCTGGTAAGCTTTTTAGAATGACTGCACTGCATTCTTCAGTGAGAAACACTTTTTCAGTTTCTCTCCAATCCTTCTTATGACTTAGGATCTCTTTCATGAACTTAGCATAAGAAGGTATTTGCTCAAGTGCCTCTGCAAAAGGAATCTTTATTTCAAGAGTCCTTAAATAGTCTGCAAAGCGGGCAAATTGTTTATCCTGTTCCGCTTTGCGGAGTTTCTGAGGATAAGGCATCTTGGCTTGATATTCTTCAACCTTAGATGCTGCAGGTTTATTCCTTACAGAAGTGGTTGAAGAAGCCTTGTTAGAGGGATTACTGTCAGCACTCTCAGGTGTCTGATCCTCCCTTGGCGTTTGAACGCCAGGAATGGGTGAAGTTTGGGCGTTAAACGCCAACTTCCCTTCCTTTTCTGGCGTTTGAACGCCAGAACTGGGCAAGGAATGGGCGTTTAACGCCAGCTTTCCTTCCCTTTCTGGCGTTTGAATGCCAGAACTGGGCAAGGAATGGGCGTTTAACGCCAACTTTCCTTCCCTTTCTGGCGTTTGAACGCCAATATTCCTCTCTGGGCTCTTACTGTCCTCAGAGGGATTTTGAACAGTGGTTTGGTTGTCCTCTGTCATTTGTTCCTTATTTGGCTTTTTGCTCTTTTGAACAGTGTTATTCAAGGTCTTTCCACTCCTCAATTGAACTGCTTGACACTCTTCTGTTATCTGTTTAGATATTTGCTGTTTTGCTTGATTCAACTGTAGTTCTATGCTTTTATTAGCAACTTTAGTTTCATTGAGCATCTCTTTAAATTCTGCTAACTGTTCTATCATCAGGAGTAGTTGTTGATTAAGCTCCATTACCTGTTCTTGAGGATTAGAGTCAGTGACTACTGTCATGACTTCCTCTTCTGGAGAGAACTCATTGCTAGAGTACAGATATTGGTTTCTAGCAACAATGTCTATAAGCTCTTGAGCTTCTTCAATTGTCTTCCTCATGTGTATAGATCCACCAGCTGAGTGGTCTAAAGACATCTGAGCTTTTTCTGTAAGCCCATAGTAGAAAATGTCTAACTGTACCCACTCTGAAAACATTTCAGAGGGACATTTTCTTAGCATACCTCTATACCTCTCCCAGGCATTATAAAGGGATTCATGATCCTCTTGTTTAAAGCCTTGGATGTCCAGCCTTAGCTGTGTCATCCTCTTTGGAGGGTAAAAATGATTCAGGAATTTGTCTGTTAACTGTTTCCATGTCTTTATGCTTGCTGTAGGTTGGTTATTCAACCACCTTTTGGCTTGGTCTTTTACAGCAAATGGGAACAGTAATAGTCTGTAGACATCCTGATCCACCTCTTTATCATGTACTGTGTCAGCAATTTGTAAGAACTGTGCCAGAAACTCAGTAGGTTCTTCCTGTGGAAGACCGGAATACTGGCAATTTTGCTGCACTATGATAATGAGTTGAGGATTTAGCTCAAAGCTGCTTGCTTTGATGGGGGGGCGTGCAGATGCTACTCCCATATGCAGCTGTAATGGGGTTAGCATATGATCCCAGGGTCCTTCTGGACTGATCAATTCCACTTAAGTCCATGATGGACAAAAGGGAAATGAGAATGATTGCAAAGAGATAAATTTTGTTTATTTTTATTTTTTTTTGAAATAACCGAAAAAAATAAAATATAATAAAACAAAATAAAAGGAAAATAAAATAAAATTCGAAAATTAAAAATAAAATAAGATCAAAGCAAATTGAGAACTGAATCAATTAGTGAAAAAAAGATTTTGAAAACAGCAATTAAGAAGATATGATTGAAAAATTTTTATGAAAAAGATTTGATTTTTAAAAAGAGGAAAGAGAAAAACAGCAAAAAGACACCAAACTTAAAATTTTTAGAAATCAAACACTAATTTTTTTCGAAAATTTTAAGAGAAAAACACAAAGAGGACACCAAACTTAGAACTTTTATGAATCAAAAAGGGACTAAGAACATGCAAAAATCGAAAATTAAAAGAAAAACAAAAGCATGCAATTGACACCAAACTTAGAATATGAAACTAGACTCAACTAAAAGACTCTAAACCAACAAAAATAAAACAGTCCTAATCTAAGCAACAAAATAAACCGTCAGTTGTCCAAACTCGAACAATCCCCGGCAACGGCGCCAAAAACTTGGTGCACGAAATTGCAATAACACTTTTGCAATCCCGCACAACTAACCAGCAAGTGCACTGGGTCGTCCAAGTAATACCTTGCGTGAGCAAGGGTCGATCCCACAGAGATTGTCGGCTTGAAGCAAGCTATGGTTATCTTGTAAATCTTAGTCAGGATATCAGAAATTATCAGGATTGATTGTAAGAAGCAAAAGAACATGTAATGGTTACTTGTACTGCAGTAATGGAGAATGGGTTGAGGTTTGGAGATGCTCCATCTTCCGAATCTCTGCTTTCCTACTGTCTTCTTCATCAAACACGCATGTCTCCTTCCATGGCAAGCTCGTGTAGGGTCTCACTGTTGTCAGCAGCTACCTCCCATCCGTGCAGTGAAAGCTAATGCACACACTCTGTCACAGTGCTGCCAATCACCGGTTTGGTTCCCTCCCCTACCGGAATAGAATCACTCTTTTGCGTCTGTCACTAACGCCCAGTAGGTTACAGGTTTGAAGCACGTCACAGTCATTCAATCATTGAATCCTACTCAGAATACCACAGACAAGGTTTAGACCTTCTGGATTCTCTTGAATGCTGCCATCAGGTCCTGCCTATACCACGAAGATTCCGATGAAAGAACCCAAGAGATAACTACTCAATCTAAGATAGAACAGAGGTGGTTGTCAGGCACGTGTCCATAGTTGAGAATGATGATGATTGTCACGGATCATCACATTCATCCGGATTAAGAACAAGTGTTATCTTGGAATGGAAGCAAGCATGATTGAATAAGAAACAGTAGTAATTGCATTAATCCATCAAGACACAGCAGAGCTCCTCACCCCCAACCATGGGGTTTAGAGGCTCATACTGTGGAAAGAAACGTGTACAAAATGTTATGAGGTCATCAGGTCCGGATACAATGTCAAAAGATCCTATATGTAGTAAACTAGTGTCCTAAGGTTTACAGAAATGAGTAAATGACAGAAAAATCCACTTCCGGGCCCACTTGATGTGTGTTTGGGCTGAGCAATGAAGGAATTTCGTGTAGAGACCTTTTCTGGAGTTAAACGCCAGCTTTCATGCCAGTTTGGGCGTTTAACTCCAAATTTTATGCCAGTTCCGGCGTTTAACGCTGGAATTTCTGTAGGTGACTTTGAGCGCCGGTTTGGGCCATCAAATCTTGGGCAAAGTATGGACTATTATATATTGCTGGAAAGCCCAGGATGTCTACTTTCCAATGCCGTTGAGAGCGCGCCAATTGGGCTTCTGTAGCTCCAGAAAATCCACTTCGAGTGCAGGGAGGTCAGAATCCAACAGCATCTGCAGTCCTTTTCAGTCTCTAGATCAGATTTTTGCTCAGGACCCTCAATTTCAGTCAGAAAATACCTGAAATCACAGAAAAACACACAAACTCATAGTAAAGTCCAGAAAAGTGAATTTTAATTAAAAACTAATAAAAGTATACTAAAAACTAACTAAAAGATACTAAAAACATACTAAAAACAATGCCAAAAAGCATACAAATTATCCGCTCATCAAAACCGCAAAGAAGAAACACCAGGAATACGAGAAGAAGAAAAAGCACATTACAGCGACAAGAAAACACGAGATCATAAGAAAGGTTCAAACTTTTTCGACATTCAAGCAAATATCAACAATTTACCAGAGAATTAAAGACAAAGCAAAACAAAAAGAAAACGAAACCAACCTGGAAAAAAGCAGGAAGCTTCAGAAAAGTTGGAGATGGAGAGACGGAATCATCGATCACTGAACGACGC
The DNA here is from genome assembly GCF_014773155.1 of Arachis stenosperma. Classification (NCBI taxonomy): domain Eukaryota; kingdom Viridiplantae; phylum Streptophyta; class Magnoliopsida; order Fabales; family Fabaceae; genus Arachis; species Arachis stenosperma. The sequence continues at coordinate 42,167,976 of NC_080383.1, read as the reverse complement.
CGCAACGCAAGAAAAGAAAAATGTGGGCGAAAGACAGAGAGCGAGAGAACGAAGGGAGAAGTTACGAAGAGAAGCGAAGAAGGGAAACCGTTTTCTGATCGCAAATTCAAAATAAAAGGCCACAAGGAAAAACGGGGCAATTAATACCAATTAATGAAGGTATTAAACCCTCCCACGTTCCCAAAAGCGCTGATAAAAAAGCATGCGCTTTTTGAGAAAAATGTTCCACATTCAAAAAGCTTCTACAAAGGAATTGACAAAATGCTTGAGTTCGGCTTCACTAGAGAAGGACCGAAGTCAAGGACTCGACCTCAAAAAAGAAGACCGAGCTCAAGCAGGGGCACTGTTCATACCCTGGGTCGAGCTGTCCGAGCCGGGATGTTCAGTAGAAAAGCGACCGACCTCTTAAGTCAAGCGGACCGACTTCTTCGTAAAGAACTCGGCCAAATCGACAGGAAAGCCCAAAGAAGGGCCCAACTCAAGGAATACAACCCCGATCCAAAGGCAGCCCAAGCCTATAGAGATAAGGGCGGTTCCATGGAAGATAAGTTGACCTCGACAAAAGATAAGATAAGATAAGATAACTAACTTATCTTATCCAAAGAAGGTCATATCTCACCATTATAAATACACTGGAGCACCCAGGTATAACTCATACTCTAATTCTACTCAATACCTGCTTAATACCCTTGCTAACTTAAGCATCGGAGTCCCTTGCAGGTACCCCCACCCTCCGGGGACGAAGGATCAGCACTACCACCAAGTCCAACAAGTCAGACACAACCGCTCCATCCAGCACAGAAGATCTCGTACGAGATCGACCTCCAGTTTCAGGTAACCATCGGAACAGAAACCAATGAAGAGAATTCTAAGTCTGTTCAGAATGAATCTGTCTATCCAATTTTGTCTCGTCAGAATGGAGGAGACATTTTTGTTTTGTCTCCTGAGTTAGCACGAGAAACTAAAATAGACCAGTGTGATGAGGCTCAATAAGGCTCTACTTCAATCCGAAAACCAAGAGAATGGAAGTCCATGAGGGGTTATCCTCTTGACTTTATCATTGGTGATCCCTCATAAGGTGTAACAACAAGATCCTCATCCAAAAGGCAATCCAAACTAAGAAACTTTGCTCTCTTATCACAAATAGAGCCGAACAATGTTAAGCAAGCACTTGAAGATCCCTCTTGGGTCAGAGCTATGCAAGAGGAGTTGGCTCAATTTGACAAAAATGAGGTTTGGACACTAGTACCTCATCCGGATGGTAAGAAGGTAATGGGTACTAAGTGGATTTTTAAAAATAAACTTGGTGAGGATGGAAAAGTTGTTCGTAATAAGGCTAGATTAGTGGCCCAAGGTTACGATCAAGAAGAGGGTATAGATTTTGATGAGTCTTTTGCTCCGGTAGCTAGAATGGAAGCAATTAGGTTGCTTCTTGCCTATGCTGCCCATAAGGGCTTCAAAATGTTTCAAATGGATGTTAAATGTGCTTTCCTTAATGGCTTTATTGATAGAGAAGTGTATATGGCACAACTCCCTGGTTTTGAAAATAAATAATTTCCTAATCATGTTTTCAAACTTTTTAAGGCCTTTTATGGTCTTAGGCAAGCTCCAAGAGCTTGGTATGAGAGGCTTAGTGCCTTCTTATTGAAAAATCACTTTCAAAGGGGTACCACCGACACAACTTTATTTATTAAAGCATTTAATGACGATATTCTCCTAGTTCAAGTTTATGTAGATGATATTGTGTTTGGATCGTCCAATGAATCCTTGTGTGAAGAGTTTGGAAAACTCATGACTAGTGAGTTTGAGATTAGTTTAATGGGAGAGATAACTTTCTTTCTTAGCCTCCAAATTAAACAAACTCCTAGTGGTACCTTTATTCACCAAGGAAAGTATAATAAAGGATTGATAAAAAAATTTGGCCTAGAAAATTCCAAACCAATGGGAACTCCAACGCATCCAAACACTAAACTTGAAAAGGATGATGATGGAAAAGATGTGGATGAAACAAGGTATAGAGGAATGATCGGATCACTTATGCATCTTACCTCCTCTAGGCCGGATATTGTTCAAAGTGTGGGTGTATGTTCAAGATTTCAATCTCACCCAAAAGAATCTCATCTTTCAGCCGTTAAACGCATCCTTAGGTACATTAAGGAAACTAGTGATTATGGTCTATGGTACTCAAAATCTAATGAGTTTTGTGCAGTAGGGTTTTGTAATGCAGATTATGCTGGATATCGGGTGGATAGAAGAAGCACATCAGGCATGTGTTGCTTCCTTGGAAGCTCACTCAACATGTGGTCAAGCAAAAAATAAGCCATAGTAGCTGTTCATACCTTGGGTCGAGCTGTCCGACCCGGGATGTTCTACCGACAAAGTGACCGGTCTCTTTAGGTCAGACAATCCGACCTCTTCCTAAAAAGCTTGGCCAAACTACCAGGAAAGCCCAATAAAGGGCCCAAACAGAGGAACACGACCCGAACCCAAGGGCAGCCAAAGCCTACAGAGAGAAGGGCGGTTTCCTTGAAGATAAGATGACCTCACTTGAAGATAAGATAAAGATAAGATAAGATAACTAACTTATCTTATCTTTAAAGGTCACTCTACACTATTATAAATACACTGGAGCACCCAGGTATAACTGATACTCTGATTCTACTCAATACCTGCTTAATACCCTTGCTAACTTAAGCATCGGAGTCCCTTGCAGGTACCCCCCACCCTCCGGGGATGAAGGATCAGCACCATCACCAAGTCCCACAAGTCGGACAACAACAGCTCCGACCCACACAGAAGATCTCGACCGAGATTGACCTAGAGTTTCAGGTAACCCTCTGAACATTGGCGCCGTTGCCGGGGAACCTGGAAGTCATCCCATTACCATGGCGGACGACTATGACAACGATCACACCTCAGATCTAGAAGAAAGAACGCTGCACAAAAATGCGGGCACAACACCAAAAGATACTCCCCAAATCAACAATAAGAACTCCCCAAACGAGGAAGCCCTGGAGGCATTCCAAGATCGGTTAAAACAACTTGAGGAAGACGCCCTATGTCAACGAGAGTCCGAGAAGGATTTGCAAAGAGAAATAAGGCGATGCCAGGAACTGGAAACCAAACTCCTAAAACTTGAAGCTGATGTCAAGACGAAAGCCAGCTGATCTATTTCCGAAGAGATAACGCACGAAAGGAGCAAGACCCATTCACCAAAGAAATCATGAAGACAAAATCCCAAAGGACTTTAAACTCCCAGACATGACCTTATACGACGGTACTATAGATCCTAGCCATTATCTCAGCAACTTCAGAAGCAGAATGTACCTCACCGATGCCTCAGATGCATTTCGTTGCAAAGCCTTTCCAACTACTTTAACAAAAACAGTAATTAAATAGTTCGACAATCTCCCTCCTAGGTCCATCTCAAGTTTTGACGACATGGCTAAAAAATTCCTAGCCAGATTCTCCATCCAAAAGGACAAAGCTAAACACGCTCCGAGCTTACTAGGAATCAGACAAGGAGAGCGGGAGACCCTGCGTAACTATATGGAGAGATTCAACAAAACATGCATGGATATACAAAACCTTCCAACAGAAGCTGCCATCATGGGTCTCATTAATGGTCTGCGAGAAGGGCCTTTTAGTCAATCCATATCAAAGAAATACCCCACATCTCTGAACGAGGTACAGGAGCGAGCGGAAAAGTACATCAACATGGAGGAAAACTCCCGATTAGGAGAGACCTCAAAAGCAGGGTTCACCCCTCGGGATAAAGACAAAGATTCCAGAAAAAGGAAGATTGACATGGAGAGAAAATCAAAAAGTACCACAATTACACCCCTCTTCGGGTGTCTCTTGTGGATGTTTACAGAGAGGTTTGCAACACAGAAAAAATACCACCAGCTCGACCACTCAAAGGCAAAAAAGGAGGAAGAAACTGGGCTGAATATTGTGAATACCATCGGATCTGCGGGCACTCCACCAATGAGTGTTTTGACTTGAAAAACGTCATAGAAAAGCTCGTACGAGAAGGGAAGCTAGATCGATACCTAGCCACCCGTGATGACGAACAAAGGAAAAGAAGAATAGCAGATGACGTTGGACTAATCGCACGATCATCCCGGACGCCAGAAAGACATGCCCACATGATACACGGTGGATTTGCCGGGGGAAGGAATCTCCAAATCATCCTGCAAGAGACATCTCAAAGACGTATACCACGTCGCAGAAAAAAAGGAAACACCCGACATCCCGGCGATCACTTTTACCAAGGAAGACGCATCCGGCGTCATGGCAGGGCATGACGATCCTATGGTGATCACTATTATACTGGCAAACACAAATCTTCACCGCACATTGATAGACCAGGGGATCTCTGCCGATATCTTATTCAAAACCACCTTTGACAAACTCGGCTTGGAAGAAAAAGAACTCAGAGCATATCCGGACAGCCTGTTCGGGTTAGGAGATACCCCAGTTCAACCAATGGGATACATCCTGCTCCACACAACTTTTGGAAAGGGAAGTCAGTCAAGAACACTCAAAATAGATTACATCTCCACATCTATGCATGAAGTTCCCAACCACAGAAAGAATAGCCACGGTAAAGGCGAACCAAAAAATGGCGCGCTGCTGTTACAACGAAAGTCTAAACCTCAGAGGCAGAGGAGAAGAATTCAACACAATCGAGCTCGGTGGAGTTTGGAGGCGGAAGGAGCTCCGCCCACAACCTAAAGGAGAAATAGAGAAAATCCAGATCGGGAACACCCCGGACCAAATAACCAACATCGGCACACTCCTAAAAGAGGACATAAAAGAATCACTCATACAGTTCCTACGCGACAACACCGACCTCTTTACGTGGAAGGCCGCAGACATGCCAGGCATAGATCCCAAACTAATGTGCCACAAGCTAGCAGTCTACCCAGGATCTCGGCCGGTACAACAAAGGCACAGAAAGCTAGGACCAGAATGCTCTCAAGCGGTTGAAGAACAGGTACGAGCTCTACTGGAGACAGGCTTCATAAGAGAAGTCAAATACCCGCTATGGCTTGCTAATGTCGTTTTGGTAAAAGAGTCAAATGGAAAGTGGAGAATGTGCACCGACTATACCGATCTCAACAAAGCTTGCCCGAAAGATCCTTACCCGCTCCCAAACATCGACGCACTGGTAGATGCCTCCTCCGGATACAAATACCTCTCCTTTATGGACGCATACTCGCGATATAACCAAATTCCAATGTACCCAGCCGACCAAGAAAAAACCTCTTTCTTAACCCCAAAGGCAAATTACTGCTACATTGTCATGCCTTTCGGTCTCAAAAACGCGGGAGCCACTTACCAAATATTAATGAACAAAGTTTTTTCGGAACACATCGGAAAGATCACGGAGGTCTACGTAGACGACATGCTAGTAAAGACGCAAAATGAAGAGATGTTATTATCTGACCTGACACAAGTATTCAACACCATAAGACGACATGGCATGCGACTCAATCCCACAAAACGTACCTTCGCAGTAGAAGCTGGTAAATTCTTGGGTTTCATGATCACACAGAGAGGAATCGAGGCAAACCCGGACAAGTGCAGGGCCGTACTCGTCATGAAAAGCCCGACTTGTATCAAAGAGGTACAACAACTCAACGGGCGGCTGGCAGCCTTGTCCATATTCCTGACGGGATCCGCAATAAGATCTCTCCCCTTCTACGCCACTCTAAGGAAGGGAAAGGAGTTTGAATGGACAGTTGAATGCGAGCAAGCCTTCCAAGACTTCAAAAAATTTCTAGGACAGCCACCTATATTAAGTCAGCCACGGGAAGGGGAACCACTCATCTTGTACCTCGCAGTGGAAAATCGGGCAATAGCCTCAGCACTGGTCTGAGAAGACAACAGCGGGCAACAACCCATATACTTTTTCAGCAAAGCATTACAAGGATCCGAGCTGAACTATCAAAAAATATAAAAATTCGGTTACGCTCTCATAATAACATCTCGACGACTTCGCCCATATTTCCAGTCTCACACCATTAAAATTTGGACCAACCAGCCCATAAAAGGAATCTTACAGAAAACAGACTTGGCAGGCAGAATCTTGTAATGGGCAGTCGAGTTGTCCGAATTCGACCTTCAATACAAAGCTTGGACAGCCATCAAATCTCAATATCTGGCTGACTTCATTGCGGAATTTACGAACACATCGGAAATCGCCACAGAATGGAATCTATACGTGGACGGCTCCTCAAATAAAATGGGAAGTGGCGCAGGCGTAATAATTGAAAGCGACCAGGGGACCCAGATCGAATTCTCCCTCAAATTTGGGTTTCCCGCCTCAAACAATCAAGCGGAATATGAAGCACTACTAGCTGGTTTGAAGCTGGCTAGGGAGGTCGGAGCTCAAGAACTCATCATCTTCAGTGACTCACAGGTAGTCACCTCACAAATAACAGGCAGCTACCAAGCCAAGGATCCCACTATGAAAAAGTACCTGGACAAAACCAGGGAACAGCTCGGACAACTCGGAGAGTACGAGATTCGACACATATCCCGAGAACAGAATGGCCGGGCCGATGCACTCTCAAAACTAGCCAGCACCAAACCAGGAGGCAACAATAGAAGCCTTATCCAAGAAATTCTATAGAAGCCATCAATCTCAAAAGAAGAAAAGGTTCTAGCCATAACAGGTCGCGATCAGGGATGGATGGCCTCCATAATCAATTACCTCACAACAGAGGCCCTCCCTACAGAGAAAAAGAGGGAAAGAGGTTAAAACGGAAAGCACAATACTATGCCATCATAAATAATACTTTATACAAAAGAGGGATTTCAACACCATTACGAAAATGCGTGCCGACTTCCAACACTAAGGATATCTTGGAAGAAGTACACAGTGGCGTTCACTTCCTCCCCTTCCTCTCCAAATTCGGCCATATTGATGGCCTTGCACTCTCCTTTTGGATTTTCTCCTGTGCTGCTTGGAAGAGTACTTGGAGGGAGTTCAGTAACTTTCTTGCTCAGCTGTCCCACTTGTGCCTCCAAATTTCTAATGGAGGACCTTGTTTCAGTCATGAAACTTTGAGTGGTTTTGATTAGATCAGAGACCATGGTTGCTAAGTCAGAGGGGTTCTGCTTAGAATTCTCTGTCTGTTGCTGAGAAGATGATGGAAAAGGCTTGCCATTGCTAAACCTGTTTCTTCCACCATTACTGTTGTTGAAACCTTGTTGAGGTCTCTCTTGATTCTTCCATGAGAAATTTGGGTGATTTCTCCATGAAGAATTATAGGTGTTTCCATAGGGTTCTCCTAGGTAATTCACCTCTTCCATTGAAGGGTTCTCAGGATCATAAGCTTCTTCCTCAGATGAAGCATCCTTAGTACTGCTTGGTGCATTTTGCATTCCAGACAGACTTTGAGAAATCAAATTGAATTGTTGAGTCAATATCTTGTTCTGAGCCAAAATGGCATTCAGAGTATCAATCTCAAGAACTCCTTTCTTCTGACTTGTCCCATTGTTCACAGGATTCCTTTCAGAAGTGTACATGAATTGGTTATTTGCAACCATTTCAATTAGCTCTTGAGCTTCTGTAGGCGTCTTCTTCAGATGAAGAGATCCTCCAGCAGAGCTATCCAAGGACATCTTAGATAGTTCAGAGAGACCATCATAGAAAATACCTATGATGCTCCATTCAGAAAGCATGTCTGAAGGATATTTTCTGATCAATTGTTTGTATCTTTCCCAAGCTTCATAGAGGGATTCACCATCCTTCTGTCTGAAGGTTTGGACTTCCACTCTAAGCTTACTCAATTTTTGAGGTGGAAAGAACTTTGCCAAGAAGGCATTGACTAGCTTTTCCCAAGAGTCCAGGCTTTCTTTAGGTTGAGAGTCCAACCATATTCTAGCTCTGTCTCTTACAGCAAAAGGGAATAGCATCAGTCTGTAGACCTCAGGGTCAACCCCATTAGTCTTGACTGTGTCACAGATTTGCAAGAACTCAGCTAAAAACTGATGAGGATCTTCCAGTGGAAGTCCATGGAACTTGCAATTCTGTTGCATTAGAGAAACTAACTGAGGCTTAAGCTCAAAGTTGTTTGCTCCAATGGCAGGGATAGAGATGCTTCTCCCATAGAAGTCAGGAGTAGGTGCAGTAAAGTCACCCAGCACCTTCCTTGCATTGTTGGCATTGTTGTTTTCGGCTGCCATGGGTTCTTCTTCTTTGAAGAATTCGGTCAGGTCCTCAACAGAGAGTTGTGCCTTAGCTTCTCTTAGCTTCCGCTTCAAGGTCCTTTCAGGTTCAGGGTCAGCTTCAACAAGAATGCCTTTGTCTCTGCTCCTGCTCATATGAAAGAGAAGAGAACAAGAAAACGTGGAATCCTCTATGTCACAGTATAGAGATTCCTTGAGGTGTCAGAGGAAAAGAAAAATAGAAGAAGGAGGTAGAAGAATTCGAACTTGATTAGATAGAGTTCGAATTGTGCATTAAGAAGGAGTTACACTCCATAAATAAAAGGATGTGAGAAGAGGGGAAGTAATTTTCGAAAATTAAGTAAAAATTTTTGAAAACATTTTGAAAAACACTAATTGATTTTCGAAAATAGAAGTGGGGAAGAAATCAAGTAATTTTTGAAAAAGATTTTGAAATTAGAAATCAAAAAGATTTGATTGAAAACTATTTTGAAAAAGATGTGGTTAAGAAAATATGATTGGTTTTTAAAAAGATGTGATTGAGAAGATATGATTTGAAAAACATTTTAAAAAAATTTGATTTTAATAATTAATGACTTGCCTAACAAGAAAAGATATGATTCAAACATTAAACCTTTCTCAACAGAAAAGGTAACAAACTTGAGATGTTCAATCAAATCATTAATTGTTAGTAAGTATCTTTGAAAAAGGAAAGAAATTGATTTTGAAAACATTTGATTGAAAAGATATGATTTGAAAAAGATTTGATTTTGAAAAACTTTGAAAACTTGAAAAAAATTGATTTGAAAAACAAAATCTTCCCCCTAGTGCCATCCTGGCGTTAAACGCCCAGAATGGTATCCATTCTGGCGTTTAACGCCCAAAATGCTACCTTTTTGGGCGTTAAACGCCCAACCAGGTACCCTGGCTGGCGTTTAAACGCCAGTCTGTCCTTCTTCACTGGGCGTTTTGAACGCCCAGCTTTTTCTGTGTAATTCCTCTGCTGCATGTTCTGAATCTTCAATTCCCTGTACTATTGACTTGAAAATAGAACCAAGATCAAATAAACAAGGCATGCAAGACACCAAACTTAAGATTAGACACTAGACTCTAACAAGAATCATAAAATATTTTTGGTTTTTATGATTTTAAAATTTTTTTGTGCTTTTTTCGAAAATTATGTGAAAATAGAAAATAAAGGTTTCAGAATTCTTAATTTGAATTCTAGGAATCATTGCAATGCTAGTCTAAGACTCCGGTCCAGGAATTAGACATGGCTTCACAGCCAGCCAAGCTTCCAAAGAAAGCTTCGGTCCAAAACACTAGACATGGCCAATGGCCAGCCAAGCCTTAGCAGATCATTGCTCCAATAGCAAGATTGATAGAGATCAACAAACTATTGTGATGATTAGTTGAAACCTCGGTCCAATAAGATTAGACATGGCTTCTCAGCCAGCCAGATTTCAACAGATCATCATGAAACACTAGAATTCATTTTTAAGAACTCTGAAAAAAATACCTAATCTAAGCAACAAGATGAACCGTCAGTTGTCCATACACAAACAATCCCCGGCAACGGCGCCAAAAACTTGGTGGGCGAAATTGTGATCACTACAACTTCGCACAACTAACCAGCAAGTGCACTGGGTCGTCCAAGTAATACCTTACGCGAGTAAGGGTCGATCCCACGGAGATTGTTGGTATGAAGCAAGCTATGGTCACCTTGTAAATCTTAGTCAGGCAGACTCAAATGGGTATAGTGATAAACGAATAAAGCATAAAGATAAAGATAGAGATACTTATGTATATCATTGGTGAGAGCTTTAGATAAGCGAATGAAGATGCTTTCCCTTCCGTCTCTCTGCTTTCCTACTGTCTTCATCCAATCCTTCTTACTCCTTTCCATGGCAAGCTTATGCAAGGGTTTCACCGTTGTCAGTGGCTACCTCCCATCCTCTCAGTGAAAATGTTCCTATGCTCTGTCACAGCATATGGCTAATCAGCTGTCGGTTCTCGGTCAGGCCGGAATAAAATCCATCGATCCTTTTGCGTCTGTCACTAACGCCCCGCCTGCTAGGAGTTTGAAGCACGTCACAGTCATTCAATCATTGAATCCTACTCAGAATACCACAGACAAGGTTAGACCTTCCGGATTCTCTTGAATGCCGCCATCAGTTCTCGCCTATACCACGAAGACTCTGATCTCACGGAATGGTTGGCTCGTTTGTCAGGCGAGCACTCGGTTGTCAGGCGATCAACCATGCATCGTGTATCAGGAATCCAAGAGATAAACACTAAAGCCTTGGTTGCTTGTAGAACAAAAGTGGTTGTCAGTCACCTTGTTCATAAGTGAGAATGATGATGAGTGTCACGGATCATCACATTCATCAAGTTGAAGAACAAGTGATATCTTGGACAAAGAACAAGCGGAATTGAATAGAAGAACAATAGTAATTGCATTAATACTCGAGGTACAGCAGAGCTCCACACCTTAATCTATGGTGTGTAGAAACTCCACCGTTGAAAATACATAAGAACAAGGTCTAGGCATGGCCGAATGGCCAGCCTCCCAAAGTGAGTTCAATCATAAAAACATGATCAAAAGCTCTCTAATACAATAGTAAAAGGTCCTACTTATAGAAAACTAGTAGCCTAAGGTGTACAAAGATGAGTAAATGACATAAAAATCCACTTCCGGGCCCACTTGGTGTGTGCTTGGGCTGAGCATTGAAGCATTTTCGTGTAGAGACTCTTCTTGGAGTTAAACGCCAGCTTTTATGCCAGTTTGGGCGTTTAACTCCCATTTTGGTGCCAGTTCCGGCGTTTAACGCTGGGATTTCTGTAGGTGACTTTGAACGCCGATTTAGGCCATCAAATCTTAGGCAAAGTATGGACTATCATATATTGCTGGAAAGCCCAGGATGTCTGCTTTCCAACGCCGTTGAGAGCGCGCCAATTGGGCTTCTGTAGCTCCAGAAAATCCACTTCGAGTGCAGGGAGGTCAGAATCCAACAGCATCTGCAGTCCTTTTCAGTCTCTGAATCAGATTTTTGCTCAGATCCCTCAATTTCAGCCAGAAAATACCTGAAATCACAGAAAAACACACAAACTCATAGTAAAGTCCAGAAAAGTGAATTTTAGCTAAAAACTAATAAAAATATACTAAGAACTCAACTAAAACTACTAAAAACATACTAAAAACAATGCCAAAAAGGGTACAAATTATCCGCTCATCATAAAGCCCTGGTGATGACAAGTCATCATATACCCATTTTTCAAGCTAATTTCACTTGTTTTGTTAGCATTTATGCACTTTCTTGCATCCTAAGTAAGTGATTTGGAGTGAAAATGCATAACTTCTCTAAATCAAGCAACCACCATGAAATTAATGTTAAATCATGAGGTTTAAGCTAATTTTAATTGAATTTTAATTGATTTATAAGCCTCTTGAATTTAGTGATACTTGGAGTGGTTGTTTTGGTTTATTATAGGTGAAGAAAAGAAAAGAAAAGGAAAAGCGTGGCCTAAGAAATGTAGCCCAAGGAAAGGAAAGTGTGGTCAAAGCAAGAGGAAGTGTGCCGCATGCAAAGGGGGAGGCAAACATTGCCCTCCACAAGGGCACACTGCCCTCTAGGAGGGCAACATAAGGGAACCAAGCAAGGAAGGCAACTCTGCCCTGCCCACTACAAGGGCAGAGCACAAAATTGTGCCTTGGAACCAAGAAGAAGAGAACCTTGCCCTGCCCTCCACAAGGGCAGTATCGGGCTCACCAAGGAAGAAAATCAAAGGAAAAATGTCACCCATGCATGCCACAAGAATCGAACACGGAACAAGGAAGAAGCAAGGAACTAAGGTTGAGTGCCGTGCCAAGAAACCAAGGAAATTAATTGAGCGTATGTTCTAGCCGTGTTTCGAACACGGGACATCAAAGTGGAAACACTGCCCTGCCCTCCGCGAGGGCAGTGCAGCATTTTGTTGGTGCATGGATCTGGCGCACCAAGAGACATTTCTGGTGCACCAAATCACTCTCCTGGCAGCACCAGCGCGCATCACAGCTCAATCCTGGCAGCACCATATTATTCCGCCCTGCCCTCCGCGAGGGCAGGGCAGCATCCTATGCACCAAGGCAATTTCTGGCGCACCAATTCTTGATTCTGGCAGCACCAACCACGCACCGTGGCACATTCTGGCGCACCAATTTTTCCTGCCCTGCCCTCGGCGCGGGCAGGGCAGTGTTTTACGCACCAACATACACCAGGCCGCACCAAAGCCGCACCAACATGCACCAAATCCTGCCCTGCCCTCCACAAGGGCAGGGCAGCCTCCTGGGAGCAACTTTTCATGGGCCGAAAATTCAAATTAAAACCCCATTTTAATTCATTTCTTCACCAATTCAAAAGCCCATCCAAATCCAAAAATCCAAGAATAGAAAGTGTATAAATAGGAGCTAGTTTGATGTAATTAGAACCTTTTGACTTACCTTTTGCTTTGCCTTGAATTTTGCACTTTCTTTGAGCTTTTGTAACTTTCCTTGAGAGACTACACCAAGATTTCAGAGAATTGGGGAGGAGAATTGATCTCTCTTCTTCCTCATTCTTGCTTGGGTCTTTTTTAATTTCCTTGTTTTGATTCTTGGGTGTTAAGAATTGAGGAAATTCTGTCTCAATCTCCACTCAAGAACTCTTTAGTTACTTTTCTGCATAATTGAATCAATTTACATTCTCTTTACTGCTTCTTCTTCAATTCCTTGTCAATTGCTTTGTGAACTTGGATCTGGGAAGGCAAATAGAGATCTAGGCTCTGCTACCTAGTCTCTTGAGACTTGAGACCCCATTTTACTTTTGGTTCTTCTGTGAACCCTGCTACATGTTAATTTCATTTTCTGTTTGAATCTCTGTTTGATCCAATTCATCTTCTACTTAATTAATTGTTGCAATTTAATTTCTCTTTGTTTAGATTCTGCAATCCCAGTCCTCAAATCCCTCTTACATTCAAGCAATTTACATTTCTTGCCATTTAAGTTACTGTTATTTACATTTCTTGCACTTTAAGTTTCAGTCATTTACTTTCTTGTTCTTTAAGATTCTGCAAGTTTACTTTCCTGTTCTTTAATTTACTGCAATTTACCCTTCCCCTTTTACAATTACTGTCATTTACTTTCTGTTAAACACAAATCACTCAACCAACACTTGATTCGCTTGACTAAACCAACCACTAAACTAAAATTGCTCAATCCTTCAATCCCTGTGGGATCGACCTCACTCATGTGAGTTATTATTACTTGATGCGACCCGGTACACTTGCCGGTGAGTTTTGTGTTGGATCGTTTTCCACACATCAAGTTTTTGGCGCCGTTGCCGGGGATTGAAATAGATTGACAATGATTAAGTGAAGTGGAGGTCTAGATTAAGCACTTTTTCTTTTCTGTTATTCTAAATTCCTACTAACACACTAACTGTTTGAATTTTTGCTTAAACTAACTAAAACCTCATTCTAGCAATAGATTGAAGTTTTATTGATTTTCTGGATTTGTGTGTTTATTGTTGTGTTTTTGTATGTCAGGTACAGGAAGATCTACCCCTGTCCTCTCTGAAATTGACCAAAGAACTCTTCGAAGAATAAGAAGAGCTGAAAGAGGAAAGAACGTTATTGGAGAGGAAGAATCTGAGGAGGAATTCCAAGAAATGGAAGGGGATACCTCAAATCCCAATCAACCAGAAGGAGGAGCCAATAATAATCAACATCAAAGAAGAGTCTTGGCTTCATACACATTTGCCAATGCTAGACACTGTGGAAGTAGCATTCTTCCTCCTAATGTCAATGCAAACAATTTTGAACTAAAGCCACAACTCATCACTCTGGTTCAAAATAATTGTTCTTTTGGAGGAGGGCCTTTGGAGGATCCAAATCAACATTTGTCCACCTTCTTGAGAATCTGTGACACGGTGAAAACCAATGGTGTACCTCCTGATAGCTACAAGTTGCTGCTCTTTCCATTCTCTCTCAGAGACAAAGCCACTCAATGGCTAGAAACGTTCCCAAAGGAAAGCATCAACACTTGGGATGACATGGTGAGCAAGTTCCTTGCCAAATTTTATCCCCCTCAGAGAATCCTAAGGTTGAAGACTGAGGTTCAAACGTTCACTCAATTGGAGGCTGAGAACTTATATGAAGCATGGGAAAGATATAAGGCTCTATTGAGGAAATGTCCACCAGAGATGTTCACTAAGTGGGATAAGTTGCAGAACTTCTATGAAGGACTCACTCTAAAGGCTCAAGAAGCACTTGATCACTCAGCTGGAGGCTCATTACAACTCATGAAAACCACAGAGGAAGCTCAAAACCTCATTGATATGGTGGCCAACAACCAATATTTCTTTGCTCATCAAAGACAACGCCAACCATCACAGAGAAGAGGAGTAATGGAGTTGGAAGGAGTGGACTCAATTCTAGCTCAGAATAAGATAATGCAGCAGCAGATCCAACAACAGTTTGAACAAATGGCCAAAAGAATTGATGGCTTGCAAGTTGCATCAGTGAGTGCCACAAGCCAACCACCAACTACTTGGGTGCAAAGTGAAGAAACTCAAGAGGAGCAACAGCAAGAGCAAGTCCAATACATGCACAACCAAAATCCTGGAACAAATGAAGTCTATGGGGATACTTACAATCCATCTTGGAAGAACCATCCCAACCTCAGATGGGGAGACAATCATAATCAAAACCAACAATCATGGCAAAGAAACTCAAATCAGAACAATTGGAAAAATACAAACCACAACTCCCAGCCAAACACTAATCAAAACTCATACAGAAAACCACAAAACAACTACCCCAATTCTAACCATCACCTACCCAATAACCACCCAACTAACCAAAACACTTATCATCATCCATCAACACTCCAAAATCAACCCATCTCACAAGACTCACAAAGGATCACTAATCTAGAGTTGCTCATGGAAAAACTGATGAAGAACCAAGAATTGACAACAAAAAACCAAGAAGCTTCCATGAAGAACTTGGAAAGGCAAATTGGGCAAATCTCCAAGCAGATTTCTGTTGAGAAACCATCAAGCTCACTACCTAGTGACACCATTCCCAACCCAAAGGAAGAATGCAAGGTCGTGCAACTAAGAAGTGGAAAAGTGTTAGTGGATGGCAACCAAGGAGCAACCAAGCATAATGACACTGAGCCAACAAAGAATGATGAAGCCATCAACAAAGACATGATAAGCAAGAATGCTCCAGAAAAACTCACAGAGGAAGACAACAAACCACAGAATTTGAAGAAAGGAAAGAAGATCCTGGAAGAACCAATTCCAAAACATCAAGTGGAGAAGAGCTCAACACCACCACTGCCTTATCCACAGAGATTTCACAAGGAAACAAAGGATCAGCATTTCCACAAATTTCTTGAGACTTTCAAGAAGCTGGAAATTAATATACCTTTAGCTGAGGCTTTGGAGCAAATGCCTCTGTATGCCAAGTTCTTGAAAGAGCTCATCAACAAGAAAAGAAGTTGGAATGAGAAGGAAACTGTAATGCTTAGTGAAGAATGTAGTGCACTCATCAAAAAGGGACTCCCTCCCAAGCTTGAAGATCCTGGAGGTTTCTTCCTGCCATGCACTATTGGAAGCCTATTCATCAACAAGGGGATGTGTGATTTAGGAGCAAGCATAAATCTAATCCCATATTCTCTAGTGAAAAAGCTTGGCATAGAGGAGGTGAAACCAACACAGATGTCCTTGGAATTGGTGGACCAATCAGTCGTATATCCTAAAGGGCTGATTGAGAACCTTTTAGTTAAGGTTGACAAGTTCATCTATCCGGCAGATTTTGTGATCTTGGATTCTTCAGAAAATGGAAATGACTCCATAATACTTGGTCGACCATTTCTAGCCACTGCTAGAGCCATTGTGGATATAGAACAGGGAGAGCTAACCCTCAGAATGCATGAGGAAAGCATCACTTTGAAAGTTTTTCCAGAATTACAAAGGAATGAAGAAGCAAGCAAGACAAGTGGTGACTTTCTTCCAAAGCAAACAACCTACAAGGCAGTAGAACAGGAAAACAATCATCCACAGAAAGAAAAAGGAATTCAAAAAGAAGCTGGAATAATAGACAAAAAGGAAGGCAACACAACTCAAGTCACTGTCAAGGGAAGCATATCAACAAGGAAGAAAAAGAAGAAAAACAAGAAAAGGGCCTACAAAGGGTGGAAGAACAAGAAAATCCCAACAGAAGGATTTGCCAAAGGTGACAAGGTGCAACTAGTGTATCAACAGCTGGGAACAAAGGATTATTACACTGTCAACCAAGTACTCTCTCTTGAGCACATTGAAATTGAGCATCAAGGAACACAGAGAAAGCTTACAGTGAGAGGTGACAAGTTGAGACATCACCAACATCAACCACCTTAAAGGGAGTTCAATGTCAAGCTAATGACAATAAAAGAGCGCTTGTTGGGAGGCAACCCAACCTGAGGTAGTTTTCTTTCCATAGCTTTTTCAATAAAAATGTTGAATAATTGATATGCATTGCAAGGAGCTAAGTTTGGTGTTGCACACCAAAACAATTTAAGTGAGAATGAAGGATTCTAAGTTTGGTGTTCCACCAAAAAGCTCACTTAAAAGCACATTCTCACTTCTTGCACAATGCTAGCTCCAAGCAATCAAACAAATTATTCAACTACTTAACTGTTTTCTAGTTTTTAATTTCATACTCTTTAGCAAGGATACAAGGTTTCAAATATGGTTAACTTGTTGCATCTGAGACAGTGGCAAACAATTAAGTTTGGTGTTCACACACCAAAACAAATCCAAGAGCCACACTCAATTTATGCATACTAACCATACACTTAAGGGCTTGAGAAGCAAGCAACTTTGAGAAATATGCAGGACATAAGTCAACAATTGAAGATATTGTGCATCTTAACTCAAAGAAAACACAACAGAAGGAAGAATCAAAGGGCTGCAACTTCAAAGGTTGTATCTAAACTTGATCCTTGCTGCTATGTATTATTTGGAACATGGGAACCATTATATATCTTGCTAAAGTGTTTATTTAGTTGCAAGTGAAATTGTTTGATTTTGTATGCTAAATCTGCATGATGCTTGTTATCCATCACTTAGCTTTAAATTTTGTCTTGTTTCCCATATGCTTAAATAAAAGAGATTTGGTTTGAATTGAAAAGTGAAATATCCAATGTTGCATAAGTAAGAATGGAAGTTAGTGGTGGTATATGTGCTTGATTAAATGCATAACTCATGAAATAATTGTTGCATAATATCATTCTCATACAAGTGTGAGTTAGCTTGCTGTTGTAAAGACTCTTATCAATAATGAAAAAGCCCTTGGTAACAAAAACAGAAAGAAAAGGGAAAGAAAAAGCCAAAATGGCAATAAAAACAAAGAATAAAGGTTGGACACCAATAGCTTGGACCCTAGGACACATGCCTGTGGTGTTCTTGTACTAAGATATGCTTGGATGAGTAAATTCTAAGGGGTATTTTAAAACCCGGTCACTTAGATCAACTGATTTGGGATGGCCAATTGAAAATTCACAATAAAGAGTAACTTAGATACAGAACATTTAGTTATCCAAAGAGATGCTGGGCATCAATGATCCTAGGAAGAATTAGTGAGCCAAGTGTCTGTGGTGGAGAGATGTTGAGTAAAAGAAAGAAACAAATAAAGCCAAAGGCTAATACTGCAACATTTGACACCAAACCTCTAAAAGAATAATAAGCTTGTTAAGCATTGTAAGCCAAGAAAAGTTAGCAAGGGAGTAAGTAAAGAGTAAGTCTTATAACAGCAAGTTTAGCAAACCTTTGATGAAAAATGTGTATTATGTAGCAGCAACAATAAGTGAGTTGTCATTGTCTGCATAAAGACCCCATAAATCAAGTTCTGCTATATGCCTAATAAGGATATGTGTTCTTTTCTTATTCATGTCATTTACTCTTATTTTTTGATGCTTGCCTGGGGACAAGCAAGATTTAAGTTTGGTGTTGTGATGATAAGTCATCATATACCCATTTTTCAAGCTAATTTCACTTGTTTTGTTAGCATTTATGCACTTTCTTGCATCCTAAGTAAGTGATTTGGAGTGAAAATGCATAACTTCTCTAAATCAAGCAACCACCATGAAATTAATGTTAAATCATGAGGTTTAAGCTAATTTTAATTGAATTTTAATTGATTTATAAGCCTCTTGAATTTAGTGATACTTGGAGTGGTTGTTTTGGTTTATTATAGGTGAAGAAAAGAAAAGAAAAGGAAAAGCGTGGCCTAAGAAGTGTAGCCCAAGGAAAGGAAAGTGTGGTCAAAGCAAGAGGAAGTGTGCCGCATGCAAAGGGGGAGGCAAACATTGCCCTCCACAAGGGCACACTGCCCTCTAGGAGGGCAACATAAGGGAACCAAGCAAGGAAGGCAACTCTGCCCTGCCCACTACAAGGGCAGACCACAAGGGCAGTATCGGGCTCACCAAGGAAGAAAATCAAAGGAAAAATGTCACCCATGCATGCCACAAGAATCGAACACGGAACAAGGAAGAAGCAAGGAACTAAGGTTGAGTGCCGTGCCAAGAAACCAAGGAAATTAATTGAGCGTATGTTCCAGCCGTGTTTCGAACACGGGACATCAAAGTGGAAACACTGCCCTGCCCTCCGCGAGGGCAGGGCAGCATTTTGTTGGTGCATGGATCTGGCGCACCAAGAGACATTTCTGGCACACCAAATCACTCTCCTGGCAGCACCAGCGCGCATCACAGCTCAATCCTGGCAGCACCATATTATTCCGCCCTGCCCTCCGCGAGGGCAGGGCAGCATCCTATGCACCAAGGCAATTTCTGGCGCACCAATTCTTGATTCTGGCAGCACCAAGCACGCACCGTGGCACATTCTGGCGCACCAATTTTTCCTGCCCTGCCCTCGGCGCGGGCAGGGCAGTGTTTTGCGCACCAACATACACCAGGCCGCACCAAAGCCGCACCAACATGCACCAAATCCTGCCCTGCCCTCCACAAGGGCAGGGCAGCCTCCTGGGAGCAACTTTTCATGGGCCGAAAATTCAAATTAAAACCCCATTTTAATTCATTTCTTCACCAATTCAAAAGCCCATCCAAATCCAAAAATCCAAGAATAGAAAGTGTATAAATAGGAGCTAGTTTGATGTAATTAGAACCTTTTGACTTACCTTTTGCTTTGCCTTGAATTTTGCACTTTCTTTGAGCTTTTGTAACTTTCCTTGAGAGACTACACCAAGATTTCAGAGAATTGGGGAGGAGAATTGATCTCTCTTCTTCCTCATTCTTGCTTGGGTCTTTTTAATTTCCTTGTTTTGATTCTTGGGTGTTAAGAATTGAGGAAATTCTGTCTCAATCTCCACTCAAGAACTCTTTAGTTACTTTTCTGCATAATTGAATCAATTTACATTCTCTTTACTGCTTCTTCTTCAATTCCTTGTCAATTGCTTTGTGAACTTGGATCTGGGAAGGCAAATAGAGATCTAGGCTCTGCTACCTAGTCTCTTGAGACCTGAGACCCCATTTTACTTTTGGTTCTTCTGTGAACCCTGCTGCATGTTAATTTCATTTTCTGTTTGAATCTCTGTTTGATCCAATTCATCTTCTACTTAATTAATTGTTGCAATTTAATTTCTCTTTGTTTAGATTCTGCAATCCCAGTCCTCAAATCCCTCTTACATTCAAGCAATTTACATTTCTTGCCATTTAAGTTACTGTTATTTACATTTCTTGCACTTTAAGTTTCAGTCATTTACTTTCTTGTTCTTTAAGATTCTGCAAGTTTACTTTCCTGTTCTTTAATTTACTGCAATTTGCCCTTCCCCTTTTACAATTACTGTCATTTACTTTCTGTTAAACACAAATCACTCAACCAACACTTGATTCGCTTGACTAAACCAACCACTAAACTAAAATTGCTCAATCCTTCAATCCCTGTGGGATCGACCTCACTCATGTGAGTTATTATTACTTGATGCGACCCGGTACACTTGCCGGTGAGTTTTGTGTTGGATCGTTTTCCACACATCACCTGGAAAGAGGTCTGGCCAACCCTATAAAATAGGATTACTATAACTTCGAAGAGCTCGACATGAGGAAGTCGGACTCCTACAAAAAAGTTACAAAAGATAATCTCTGAAAGAGACCTGAACAAGGTCCAAAAAAGAGGATTATCAAGTAACTCGACAGGGCCCGAGGTGACAATGTCGGCGCGGAAAGATAAAGTTACAAAAGATAATCCCTGAAAGAGACCTGAACAAGGTCCAAAAAAGAGGATTATCAAGTAACTCGACAGGGCCCGATGTGACAAAGTTAGCCCGAAAAGATAAAGTTACAAAAGATAATCCCTGAAAGAGACCTGAACAAGGTCCAAAAAAGAGGATTATCAAGTAACTCGACAGAGCCCGACGTGACAAAGTCGGCTTGAAAAGATAAAGTTACAAAAGATGAATCCCTGAAAGAGACTTGAACAAGGTCCAGGAAAGAGGATTATCGAGTAACTCGACAAAGTCCGACATGACGAAGTCGGCCCGAAAAAGATAAAGTTACAAAAGGTAAAGCCTCAAAAGAGATCTGAACAAAATCTAAGAAAAAGGATCACCTAGTAACGGAACAGGGACCAACATGAAGAAGTCGGATTGAAGCTACAAAAAGTTATAAAAAGTAATACCAAGGGGTTACTAGAAATATCTCAAGAAAAAATCATCTAAGAGAATCAACCAACAGAGGAGAGATAACTCGACCCGATAGACCTCGACCTCGCCAAAGACAATCAAAAGAGGTCGGATAAAAAACACTCTGAAGATTCCAGGTAAATGCTAAAAGAAAGCTGCAAGCAAGCATATCACAAAAAACAAGGCAGTTACCATAAAACAAAGACTCAAGAGGCCGCTCGAAGCCAACCCAAGAGCAAGAGAAACTATTTTGTTTTTCAAAATAAAGTTGCTAAAGTTGAAACTGGAGCATCCAAAGTCAGAGATTACAAACTTACAAAAATAAAGAGTTCAAAAGCCCACAAAAACCGGGCTATACACAAACATATCAGAAAAATTATCGAGGATCCAAAGGCTTCCCAGTAGCAGCATCTTAGGGAGAAGGAGGGTGAGTCTAAAGGGGAACTGCATCCACTGTCCTGTCATCCCGGTTCAAAATCTGGACGTCTGGATCAGATTCCGGCTGAGTAGCTTCAACTGCCGAGGTTGAGGAAGGTGGGACAACAGAGGCTTTGATAGATGTAGCTGGAGGAGGGACGGCATCATCATCATCATCGGGATCATCAGGGACAATCTTACCATCCCTAACAATATTATCCGGACTAATAAGGGAAAGGTCAAGATCTGGTGCAAGAACTTGGAATTGCTCTTTCAGATTCTCATAAGCCGCAGTAACACTACCTACGAGATGACTTTGAAGTTCAGAATAATCGGCCTGAACAGACTCCAACCTACTCCTGAGCTCCATCACCTCTTTATAAGTAGTGACATAGCTATCCTTGTGTTTTTGAGCTTTATCCTCGGCCAGTTGCGCGGCAGCCGCCAGACCAACAGCCCGGGCCTTTTCCCCCTTTAGCTTTTTTTTCATCTTGGCCACTTCCACCTTGAGCTCCTCCTTCAAACCCTTAATTCGGTCAAATTCTGATTTCACCTCCTCCATGAAAAGCCTTGGTAGCATAAATAGGAAGATCTTGAGCAGTTCGGTACAAAGCTGCCCCCATGTGTGCCAGAATAACACCATTCCGAGTAATAAACTCTAGATGACGAAGAATGGATACATCGTCGGTAGGCATCACACCATAGGGAGCAATTTATTGGTCTACAAACCCAACGGCATCAAAATCAGGAGCACCAAGATTAAACGGCTCGACAGTCCGAGGTCTTTTTGGAGGAGGAGCAACTGGAGGAACAGAGGTACCCACTGAAGTCTGAGGTGGGTCGACCAAACGAACCCGGGGAGTCGGGATCATCCTCCTGGGCCCAGGAGAGCTCGGGACGGACAGTTTCGATAAGACTTGGGAAGACCCTTCCCCAACCACCTTTGCCGGGACGTTCTGAGCCGCGGTAGCCTTCCTCGCCTTCTTAAAGGCCTTCAGTGAATCATTGTTCTTCGACATCTCTGAAAAATAGGAAAAATACAAACAACTTATGAATACCCAGAAAAGAAAGCAGAGAACAAAAGACATGGGAACACAGTTTATAAAATACCCTGAACAGCACGAATCAAGGACGGATCCCCCAGAAACTTCTTGGTCTCAAGATGAGGAGGCTCCCCCCAAATATCCTCTAAAGCAGCAACGAAGGCCTGCTCGACCTCGTCTAACATCTCCCAGGTATACCTAGACACAACTACATTCCTCTGCCACTCTAAAGGAAAACGAGGCTCATCATTCTTATCCAGGAAGAAAGGACGAGCTCTTTCAACAGCTCAGATCTTGAAAAAATAATTCTTAAAATCACGGAAAGACTCATCATACATGGAGAAGAATTTATGTCCCTGGGCCGACCTAAAAGAAATCCAAGAAGCTTTCTTTTTGGTAGTCCCAGGCTTGGTCAACACAAAGAGATACAGAAAAAGGGTTAAAAGGGTTTAACGCCAAACTCATGACAAACCATTTGAAAGATCTTGATAAAGCCCCAAGAATTCGGATGAAGCTGAGATGGGGCCACGTTGCAAGACCACAACAGGTCGGTCTCAAAGGAAGTAAAAGGAAGGGTAATTCCCATCTGGCTAAAGAAGAAATCGTAAGCATAAAAGAAAGGACGCTCTCCCTGGGTCGAAGTAGGAAAACAGACCCTATCATCAAAATCGGGTTCCACCTACTCGTAATTGCATTCTTGATTCTCGCTACTACAGATCCGATGGTGTTTCCTAAGCTCTGTACAGAATTCTGCATTAGCTAGGGATACACACAGCAACACCAGGGAGTCCAACCACTCGGACATCCCCTCAGGTACCTTAGAGGATGCCTCAACAATATTTTTGCGAGACGACATGGCCAACTAATCCTACAAAGAAAAGGAAATGGGTTACTAACCCCAAAAAAACAGGTCTGGACAAAAAGGAAGCAACTCGAACAAACGCGACCTTAAAACACACAAAAACAGTAAAAGGAAAACCCCAAGACGCACACCAAGGTCCAGGGACATCCTTTGGAGGCAATAGTAGAGTGAGTGAAAGAGCTACAAAGATAAAATCATCTTTTCAAACAAAACGAGCGTCCCGAGAAGAAAAAGGCGAAAAGTCAAAAGAAAGTCATCAAAAACCATCATCTCTATTGAAGAGCAGTTATTAACTAGTATAGCAAAATCATCAACGAAGCAAACAAGCTATCAAAGGAGCAACCTTTTTCCAAACGACAGTACAGAAATCAACCCTAAAAGGAAACCAGAACCAGGAAAATCACCCAAAGCATACATAAAGACGAAAAGAAGACCAGGAAATAGGCATCACAGCATTAAAACAAGCACATAAACAAGAGAAAGGTTCAAACTTTCCAACGTACAAAATCAGAGCATCATCAAAGAAATCAAAAGCAAAAGTAGCAAAAATAAAAAGGTAAAGAGAAAAAACAAAGCCAACCTGGAAGAAGGAAGAAAACCTTGAAAAAGAGCAGCGGAGAATTGACCACAAAACGAAAGCACCAAGCGAATGCCAAAGCATCACAAGAGAGAAAACGAGAAATGCAGGATAGGAAATGGCGAAAAAGAAGGGAAGTTACAGGGAAAAGAAAAACCGTCTCTTGGATACAAAATTTGAATAAAGGAAACCAAGAGAAACGAAACAAAAACCAAATTAATGGGGGCATTAAAAACCCTCGCGCATTCCCAAGGAAAAAACACTAAATGCAAAAGCGCGCGCTTTCAGAAGAAACGGAACAGAAACGTTCCGCATTCAAGAAGGCGCTCCACGAAAGATAAAGCGACAAAATGCTCGAGTTCGGCTTTTCCCGAGAAGGCTCAAAATCCTAAAACTAAGGCTCGACCTCCAGATTAAAGACCAAGCTCGAGCACGGGCACTGTTCATACCCTGGGTCGAGCTGTCCGACCCGGGATGTTCTACCGACAAAGCGACCGGCCTCTTCAGGTCGACAATCTGACCTCTTCCTAAAGAGCTCGGCCAAACTACCAGGAATGCCCAATAAAGGGCCCAAACAGAGGAACACTACCTGAACCCAAGGGCAGCCCAAGCCTACAGAGAGAAGGGCGGTTCCCTTGAAGATAAGATGATCTCACTCGAAGATAAGATAAAGATAAGATAAGATAAGATAACTAACTTATCTTATCTTTGAAGGTCACTCTACACTATTATAAATACACTGGAGCACCCAGGTATAACTGATACTCTGATTCTACTCAATACCTGCTTAATACCCTTGCTAACTTAAGCATCGGAGTCCCTTGCAGGTACCCCCACCCTCCGGGGACGAAGGATCAGCACCATCACGAAGTCCCACAAGTCAGACAACAACAGCTCCGACCCACACAGAAGATCTCGACCGAGATCGACCTACAGTTTCAGGTAACCTTCGGAACAGTAGTCCTATCCATAGTCGAAGCTGAATATATCTCTGCCTCCATTTGTTGTTCACAATTAATATGGTTAAAAACACAATTAGAGGATTACAAATTAAAGATCAATAGTATACCCTTGTTTTGTGACAATATGAGTGCCATAAATATTTCAAAAAATCCTGTTTTGCACTCAAGAACAAAACACATTGAAATAAAATATCATTTCATTAGAGAACATTTTCAAAAGGGAACTATTGATATTCAATTTGTAAAATCAAAAAATCAACTTGCGGATATTTTCACTAAGTCCTTGTGTGAAGACAGATTCTGTGCCTTGGAAAGTAGTTTGGGAATGATAGAATTATGTTCTGTTGATAACATGTGAAATTTCTGATTCTGTTTATTTTTGTCTTGTGAAAAAGCAAGAGACAAAAATCAGGAAGTGTTGAATGGGTCATAATATAGGGGGAGATGGCACTGGTATTAATTTTCTTGGGCCCCACCAAGGTGGCAGATTCACTCAAGAAAGTTCTCAATGAATTCTCAAATATGTCCAAACTCATGGTACAATCACATAAGGCCGCTCGAAAACTAACATATGAAAATGAAAGGACTTGAAAAATGTAGCGACCTTCATTTTTAAAAATATAAATATAAATAAGTTATAATTTATTTTATAAAATTAGAATTCCTTATTTTTAAAAAAATTATTTTTATTATCAATAATTGAACTAATTTTATAATAATTTTAATTTAATCAAATTCATATTATTATTATTATTATTATTATTATTATTATTATTATTATTAACATTATATATAATTGCCGTAAGTATTAAATTGCATTATAAGTTTATATATACTATATTCTTTGCATTACTATTATTATTACTATTATTACGTTTATTATTATTATTATTACATGATCATCATTACTATTTCTAGTATTGTTATTACTATTATTAATTATGAAGCATGGAAATCAAAAGCGGTTTTGATTTTACATTAAGTTACATATATATTAGTAATATCATTATGCATTAGGTTATATATATATATATCTCGTAAGCCATATATATTATAAAGAAAGCTAAGGCGGCGTATTTAACATACATATATATGATTAGCGTATGCGAGAGGGTAAAAGGAAAGAAAATGGCGAGAGAGAAGAGCGTGATCGACGTAAACTCTTCCGAACTTCCGGCTTCGATTTTTTTAAATTCGTAACTCCAATAAAAAATCTAATTTAGTAAGAGTATTCGTAACCTCCTTCTCTACACGTTGGCACCATTTTCGATTAGTGGAAGTTGATAGTGATGTAGCTCTTCTTTCCTTTGGGTTTGGCCAACGAGAGTTTTAGAAGGCATATACGATTCTGGACATTTTCTTATTCGATAGCTCAGTCAAAAAGCTTCTCCGGAGCTTTAAATACTTTGATTCCGTATGAAGGTATGGTTTTGATTTCTCGTAGTAAATGTTTAATGTCACGTGAAAACTTAGGCTAGAAGACCTTAAGATAGGCATGAACTGAATGTATATTTGATGGATCGTACATATGGAATAGAATGTGTGGTTTAGCTGTTGCTAATAATTTGCTGTTGAAGTTAGTTTATTTTGGAAAAAAGATTTAATATTTGTATTTGTTTGATTTTGAAATAATTTGTTATTGGAAATGATTTGAATGACTAAGAGGTGTTTGGTTTGATAGTTGGGACCCTTGAAGGGTGGCAGAAATTCGAGTCTTAGAGGAGATATTGCCAAAATTTCTATAAGAATTGGAGTTTTGATTTGAGGTATTATTTTAAAAAAGAAAGAGATTATTATGTGGCTTGTGTATTTGAGACTATTTGTTAACCCTCTGTCGCAAGATGTGACCAGGCACTTTAACTCCCCGGATTCCCCCATGGGCATGCATATATATATATTGAATATTATATTTGAGCTTGAAGTTCGTCTACATGGAATACTATATTATTGAGCTTGGAGTTCGTCTCCATGGAATACTATATTATTGAGCTTGGAGTGTGACTCTATGGAATGTTATATTTGAGCTTGGAGTTTGACTCCATGGAATATTATTGAGCTTGGGGATGCGCACACAGAGGGACTGTCCAACGGTTAACTACCAGGACATGTCGGGTTGGCTGTATAACCGACAGATGAGACTCATCAGCCATAGGACAGGCATACATCATATGCATTTGTTTGTTTGCTTGAGTATGCATCGTTTTGGTTTTCTTAACTGTTTAATCCTGCTTATCTGCTACTTGTTCTACTTGCTGTAAATGCTTATCTATATGTGTTTTCCTTACTTGAACTATGTGTGTTTGTTTTCTGAGAAATCCCTCTTGATGAAGGTGTGAGGGGAAAGGGTTGTTCCACTAGTGATTCGGAGGATTGGAGGAGAAAAAACGTGAAGTATTAGGTTAAAGTTAGTTTCAGAACTAGAATACCTTAGATACTTACCTAACTTTTGGTTTAGTTTATTTTCCTTAAGAATGATTCTGAGTGTCGGAGTTCTAGGAATGCCTTCGGCTTTTCCGGAACCTTTTATATTAACTATGTGGGCACCTTTACCATACTGAGAACCTCCGGTTCTCATCCCATACTATGTTGTTGTTTTTCAGATGCAGGTCGAGAAACACCTCGTTGAGCGTCTGGATATCCTCCTTTCAAGCGAAGAACTACTTTTTTGACTGTCATATTTTGTTTTTGGGCTATGTATACATGTTTATAGAATCTCCACATGTACATTTTTTGTTTTGTCCCTCCTAGAGGTCGACTTGGAGATACAGGGGTTTATTTTGTGGTTTGAGTTTTATTTTGGGTTGTATATATATAATCGTATACTCTGGCTGGCCTTAGCTTCGCAGGTCGAGTCTTGAGCTTGCTATCTAAGTTTTGGAACTCTGATATGTATATATGTTTTTAGCTTCCTTATGATTTTTCCTGTCCATTTTACAAATATCCATGCGAGTGTGACATTAATTTCTGTTTATCATTTTTGATTAGCTTATCCTTCAAGGCTCCTAGATATGATTTCATCCAACTATATCTATGTACATATCCTTTTCTTTTATAGGTCGTAATACCTTGCCACTTCTACTTTACGACTTAAGCGTAAGGCTCTGTGTGGTAGGGTGTTACATTATGGTATCAGAGCAGTTCGTTCCTGTAGAGCCTGAGGGATGGACTGATTATGCTTCTGGGCATACTCTGGGTGTGTGTATGTGCTATTAGAATATCTGATTAATATATATGGCAATATTTATGAGCATACATTTGGAACTTGAAGCATTAGACTTGCGATATTGAGACTGATCAACTTAATATCAGTTGTTTGGTGTGTAAAAGGACCAGATGTCGACTCACGGACAAGGTCGCGTGCGAGGTAGAGGGAGGAAAGGCACCGTTACTCCTGGCCCGACAAGGAATGATCCAGTAGACTTCATGGCTGCCCTGGGAAATATGGCTGCGGCTATGCAGGCGACAGCCGAGGCACTGGGTAATCAGATAAACCAGGGTTATCATGGAAATAATAATGATGAGGACGGTCCCATGACACTTGCTACATTTTTGAAAGTTCACCCTCCGACCTTCAGGGGAATCTCAAATCCCACTGATGCAGACAATTGGATTCAGGCTATGGAACAGGCACTGCAGGCTACCAGGTTCCTGAGGAGCAATGGGTTGAGTTTGGAACTTATTAGCTACAGGGTGAGGCTTAGTATTGGTGGCAGGGGACACGACGTATCCTATAGCCAGATGACGCTGTGATTCCTTGGGAGGTTTTCCGAACAGAGTTCTATAAGAAATACTTTTCTAATTCAACCAGAAATACCAAAGAACTTGAACTGATGCAGTTAAAGCAGCGACAGATGACTGTTACTGAGTATACTAGCAGGTTTGAGGAGTTATATCGCTTTTCTCGTATTTGTCAAGGTGCGTCTGAAGATTTTGCTGAGTGAAAATGTATTAAGTATGAGGGAGGTCTTCGAAGTGATATTCTGAGCTTTGTTGCACCAATGGAGATCAGAGTGTTTTCGGAACTGGTAAACAAAAGTAGAGTTGCTGAGGATTGTCTGAGAAAGGTGACATCAAATAAGAGTGATCAGCGAATTTTTGTTAGGAGAGATCAGGGAAAGAACTTCGCCCCTAGAGGACAAGATTTTAAGCAAGGCGGTTATACCCCACAACCACATTTGGGTCAGAATAACTTCTAGAGATTCAGTAATAACAACAGCCAGGGAAGAGGCAAAGGAAAGCAAGCTCAGACCCCACCAAATGATTTAACTTGTAGGAGGTGTGGAAAGTACCACCCGAATACTCCGTGCAGGGCTGGTTTAGGTGTATGCTATTACTGTGGTGAAGCTGGGCATTTGTCTTGGAATTGTCCAAAAAAGAAGAAGAATCAAGAAGCTGGAAAGGCACAACATTAGGGACGCGTGTTCACTATGACAGCGGATGGTGCTGGAAGCGCAGATACTTCGATTAGAGGTAATCATGAACTGATCATCGAAATTTCCGACTGCCTTGCATAGTAAATAACACGTACCATTCATTGTAGTACATTACCGAGTTGTGAGCCTTGTGATTTTCAACTGAGCGATCGACTAAAGACCTCCGAATGGTAAGACAGAACGATAGTTGGTCAACCTAGAAAAGTGACTAAATTCTTGGAGAATAATAATAAGAGTGGCGCAGCAGTAGTGCGTCTAACTATTATTAGTATACAACTTAAGTTATACATATAGAACCGGAAATGTTGAGAGTTGTGCGGGATAATTACCTGAAACCCAGAGATGGTAAGTTACGAGGAAGAGACATGACATAGATTGAACCCGTAATTGATAATCGGTTAGGTATCAAGAGAAAGAGTAAGTTGTGATAGATTTAGTGTCAGAGGCTGAACCAGTTTCGATTGTATTACGTAAGGTGACACCATTAGAATCGACAAAATTTAGGAGCTAGATGAAGCGAGTATTAGGGACGGTAAACCCATCGTTCTAATACCAACATGCCTTATAACCTTTCTGCATTGAGTCTATCTTGTATCTTCCGTTTTGCGTAGACTTTTAAGCCATAAGAATATCCTGGATTTACACACAAAGCATATCAAATCTTTTTGTTTTTCTTTGACATGTTCAAGAAGGGAAGTTACGTTAGTATGAATCTTTTTCATTCTATATCAATTTTTGAGGGCGAAAATTTTTATAAGGTGGGTAGAATGTAATGACCTTCAATTTTAAAAATATAAATATAAATAAGTTATAATTTATTTTATAAAATTAGAATTCCTTATTTTTAGAAAAATTATTTTTATTATCAGTAATTGAACTAATTTTATAATAATTTTAATTTAATCAAATTCATATTATTATTATTATTATTATTATTATTATTATTATTATTATTATTATTAGAGTATATACCCATTTTGGTCCTTAAAGAATTTCAAACTGGACACCTTTGTCTCCAGCTAAAATTAATTACTCGATTGGTCCCTAACAATTAACTCCGTCAGTCACTTAGGTCCTTTATTCCGTTAATTCTAACGGAGGACAAAATAGTCCCTGACAACTCTAACAGGGGACAAAATGGTCCCTGATCTCCTTTGTTCGGAAACAACACTGTTCTCTCCCAATTTCCATCATATCTCGCGTAACACTAACAGTCTAGCACTGTAACTTCAAACTACACAATGCACACTCTATAAATTTAATGTTCACAAGAAAAAAATCCTCCACGGGTTGAGTTGCTGATGTGGTTTGTAATTTTAGAAAGATTGAATACTAGAGATAGATTATGTAAGTTTAAGATTGTACTAGAAGTGGAATCCTTTTGTGTCTTATGTAAGGATAGATTGGAGACGGTACATCATTTGTTTTTTTCATGTGATCGTATATGAAAGTTGTGGGGATCAATCTTGGTGGATTGGAGTGTGATTTGGTTTTGGCCAGGAACCACCAAAGAATGCTTTGGGGTGTGGACGGATGGAAAGATAAGGAAAGATATGAAGGAAGTGTGGATGGTGTTATTTTTTCTTGTAATATAGTGCACATGGAAATGTAGAAATAACATTGTCTTTAATAATGGAGTGTTGGTATTAGAGAAGTTAAAGGAGGAAGTTGTAGAATGCACAAATCGATGGTATCAAGATCGACAATATAGGAGTAATTGATGTACTTATGAGTGCAAATATCAACTCTAAGGTGAATAAAAAGACATATGAAGTTGATCTTTGATGCATGATTATTGATCTATGAAAAAGGCCAATAATTCTGCAGAGTAAAAGTTGGAAGGAGAATGATCATGATTTGATGTTGTATAACTGATCGGGTTCATCTTGAAGTGTCTTTGGAGGAGCCAAAATCATTAAATTTTTTTGCTCCCTGTTTGCTGTTTTATGCTAGTTTTTATGTTTTCTTTATAGTTATTGCTCTGTTTTGTTACTGTTTTTTGGAACTACGTGACGTTAGGATTTTTGCTAGTATAGAATTTTATAAAGTCGCATTGTAAATATAGTTTCTAAACCAACAAAATCCCTTCGTGTAAAAGTTTTGGTTGTCACAAGTAACAAACCCCTAAATAAATTGATAACCGAAGTATTTAAACCTCAGGTCATCTTCTCAAGGAATTGCAGGGAGGTATGTTCTTATTATTGGTTATGGAGATTGTAAATTGGGGTTTGAGAATGAGGAATGAATATGGCAAATAATTTAAATGGCAATTAAAATAAATAAATACTATAAAGCAAACCCTTTGGCAAGGTACAAGAAATTGAAAGTCCAGACTTTATTATTCTTATCAATAATAATGAAAGTTGAATCTTAATTCCACTTAGTTAACCTTTGCTAAAGCAAAAGAAAGTCAAGGGACTAATTAGTTTGACTTTCGAATCCTATTTATTTCCTAAGAAAAGGTTGGGGTTATTGAAGTTCAGTTCAATTAGCAAAGATAACACTTATCAATTATGTTGAGCTAAGATAACTCCTGAGTTACTGATTTCTTAACCAAGACCAAAAGGAAAAGGAATTAAATCTACTAGAATAAAAATGTCTTCAGATTGGGAATAATCAATAACATAAATAAAAGAAAGCAATATTAACTAGAATACCTCAAATAACATTAAATAAGAAAATCATCATGAATGTGGCATAAGCCAAATAGGCAACATAACTAATATAAGCATTAAAGTATCTGAGAATAAGAGATAAATATAAAGTAAAAGAACATTGAACTTGGGATCGAGAGTCACTCCTAAAACTAAGAGAAGTCCTAAATCCTAATCCTAAAGAGAGAGGAGAGAACCTCTCTCCCAACTAAACCTAAATCATGGAAAGTGACTAAAAATTCGAGACTCTTTGAATGGATGCATTCCCTCACTTCATAACCCCTGGTCTATGCCTTCTGGACTTGGATTTGGGCCAAAAAGGGCTTCAGAATCCGCTATGAGCGTTTTCTGCAATTTCTGGTGCGTGGCCTCTGTCACGCGTCCGCGTGGGTCACGCGGTCGCGTCAATTGGAGTTTTCCTTGTCACGCGGTCGCGTCAGTCATGCGGCCGCGTCATAGGTGTTCTTCTTTAGGTGTGCGGTCGCATCAGTCATGCGGCTGCGTCGCTGTTTCTTCGCGCTTGGCATGCGGCCGCGTCGTCCATGCGGTCGCGTCGCTGCCAGTTTCTTCAGAAACTCCGTTTTGTGCTTTCCTTCCATTTTTGTATGTTTCCTTTGCATCCTTTAAGTCATTCCTGCCTTAGAAGATCTGAAACTACTCAACACACAAATCACGGCATCGAATGATAATAAAGCGTAATTAAATTAATTAATTTTAAAGCATAGGAAACATGTTTTTCACATACATCACATAATAAGGAAGGAAAAGTAAAACCATGCAATTAATATGAATAAGTGGGTGAATGATGCAGGTGGAAACTTGTCTCTCAACAAATCTCCCTTCGGCAAGTGTACCGAATTGTCGTCAAGTAAAACTCACAATAGAGTGAGGTCGAATCCCACAGAGATTAACGGATTAAGCAATCAATGGTTAATTGATTATCCTAGTTAGACGAATCATATTGGAGTGATAAGTAACAAGGAAATGTAAATGGCAGAAAAGTAAAGAAAGCAATAGAGTGCAGAGAAGTAAAATGGCAAGAAAAGTAAATGTAAGAACTAAAAATAAAATGAACATTGGGATCAAGAGATATTGCCATCCTCCGGATCAAGTTCATTCTCATCTCTTCATCAATCATTCATTGATCTCCTTGGCAATCTTAAGTGATCGAATTACAATTACTTATAATTCAATCTCTCAAATCTTGATCAATAGCCAATTCCTTGGTCAATTGCTCATGAGAAGAGATGAAGTATGGTCACTGATTATACCACATGCATTCCCAAATCAAGTGTTGGAGGATTATAGTCACATATCCTTCCAAACCTAATTTGGTACAACATGAGAAAGCATTTCTAGCATGATCTCTTCATTCCTCTTCCAAGGTTCAGAAGAGATCCAAGTATGAATAGCTTCTTTTCCAAGATAACTACCCAATTGGATGAAGATTGAAAGCTTTCAAGCAAAATCAAGAGAAAAGATAGAAGAAGAAGAATAAGAACTACACTTAATCCATTGAATCACAATAGAGCTCTCTAACCCAATGTAAAGAGTTAGTTGGTCATTGCTCTACCAAAATAGAAAAAGAAAGAAAGTGCAGAAAAGTAAAGATGAAGATTAAAACTGAAAATAAAACTTCAAAATTCATAAAGGAAAAGTACAAAGAAAGAAAAGGAAAAGTGTGTGAGGGGAGGGAGTCCGAAGACCCCTCTTCAATCCCCTAATTCCCGAATGCCCTCAATGTAAAGACTAAGGCCTTTATATAGGCTCTCCTAAATTACAAAATGAAATTAAAAGCAAACTACAATTAAATGAAAATTGCTATTCTAGATGCTTCTTGTGGTCTTGATTGGTTGACAATTGTGGGCTTGCTTGCTTGAACTTTGAAGTGGACTTGAGAGGGAAGTGAGTAAAGTTGAGGTCCAGGTGCCAATGTTAGTGCTACCGTTAGCCACACTAACGCTACAAGTGTGGCGTTAGTGCTGAAGTTAGTGTGGCTAACGTCACACTTGCTACCAGTTGGTGTTTTTGGGGCTTAAAAGATGCCTCTGGTTTGTGCTCCAATTTTATGCCTGGTGGACGAAATTGTGATCAACAATAATGGCTCTTTGGCATGTGCATCAAAATTAACTCAGCACTTTCTTTCCACAACTCCGTTCAACTTAACCAGCAAGTGTACTGGGTCATCCAAGTAATACCTTACGTGAGTAAGGGTCGATCCCACAGAGATTGTTGGTATGAAGCAAGCTATGGTCACCTTGTAAATCTCAGTTAGGCAGATTAAATGGTTATAGGTTTCGAAAATTAATAATAAATAGAAAATAAAAAGGGATAGAAATACTCATGTAAATCAATAGTGGGAATTTCAGATAGGCGTGTGGAGATGCTAGAATCCTTTCGAATCTCTACTTTCTTATTGCTTTCATCCAGTCCTTCTTACTCCTTTCCATGGCAAGCTGTATGTAGGGCATCACCATCATCAATGGCTACTTTCAATCCTCTCGGGAAAATGGTCCTATGCGCTGTCACTGCACGGCTAATCGTCTAGAGGCATCACCCTTGTTGATGGCTACATCCCATCCTCTCAGTGAAAATGGTCCAAATGCTTTGTCACAGCACGGCTAATCATCTGTCGGTTCTCAATCAGGTTGGAGTAGAATCCCTTGATTCTTTTGCGTTTGTCATCACGCCCAGCCTTCAGGAGTTTGAAGCTCGTCACAGTCATTCAATACCGGAATCCTACTCGGAATACCACAGACAAGGTTAGACTTTCCGGATCCCCATGAATGCCGCCATCTATCTAGCTTATACCACGAAGATTCTGTTGGGGAATCTAAGAGATATGCGCCCGGCCTAAGGTAGAACGGAAGTGGTTGTCAGTCACGCGCGTTCATAAGTGGGAATGATGATGAGTGTCACGGATCATCACATTCATCAAAGTTTTGTGCAATGTATATCTTGGAATAAGAATAAAAGAGGATTGAATAGAAAGTAATAGTGATTGTATTGAAACTTGAGGTACAGCAGAGCTCCACACCCTTAATCTATGGTGTGCAGAAACTCCACCGTTGAAAATACATAAGGGAAAGGTTCAGGCATGGTCGAATGGCCAGCCCCCTGAATGATCAAAAGACCGAATGATCAAAGACTAAACAGTCAAAAGATTAAACCGTCAAAAGATCAAACGTCTAATACAATAGTAACTTATCCTATTTATACTAGACTTGCTACTAGGGTTTACATGAGTAAGTAATTGATGCATAAATTCACTTCTGGGGCCCACTTGGTGTATGCTTGGGCTGAGCTTGATCTATCCACGAGCTGAGGCTTTTTTTGGAGTTGAACTCCAAGTTATAACGTGTTTTGGGCGTTCAACTCCGGATCATGACGTGTTTCTGGCGTTTAACTCCAGACAGCAGCATGTACTTGACGTTCAACGCCAAGTTACGTCGTCAATTTTCGAATAAAGTATAGACTATTATATATTTCTGGAAAGCTCTGGATGTCTACTTTCCAACGCCGTTGAGAGCGCACCATTTGGAGTTCTGTAGCTCCAGAAAATCCATTTCGAGTGCAGGGAGGTCAGATTCCAACAGCATCAGCAGTCCTTTTATCAGCCTTTTTCAGAGTTTTGCTCAAGTCCCTCAATTTCAGCCAGAAATTACCTGAAATTACAGAAAAATACACAAACTCATAGTAAAGTCTAGAAATGTGAATTTAACATAAAAAATAATGAAAACATCCCTAAAAGTAGCTTGAACTTACTAAAAACTACCTAAAAACAATGCCAAAAAGCGTATAAATTATCCGCTCATCACAACACCAAACTTAAATTGTTGCTTGTCCCCAAGCAACTGAAAATCAAATAGGATAAAAAGAAGAGAATATACTATAAATTCTAAAATATCAATGAATATTAATTCTAATTAGATGAGCGGGACTTGTAGCTTTTTGCTTCTGAACAGTTTTGGCATCTCACTTTTTCCTTTGAAGTTTAGAATGATTGGCTTCTCTTAGGAACTTAGAATTTTGGATAGTGTTATTGACTTTCCTAGTTAAGCATGTTGATTCTTGAACACAGCTACTTTATGAGTCTTGGCTGTGGCCCTAAGCATTTTGTTTTCCAGTATTACCACCGGATACATAAATGCCACAGACACATAACTGGGTGAACCTTTTCAGATTGTGACTCAGCTTTGCTAGAGTCCCCAGTTAGTGGTGTCCAGAGCTCTTAAGCACACTCTTTTGCTTTGGATCACGACTTTAACCACTCAGTCTCAAGTTTTTCACTTGGACCTGCATGACACAAGCACATGGTTAGGGACAGCTTGATTTAGCTGCTTAGGCCTGGATTTTATTTCCTTGAGCCCTCCTATCCATTGATGCCCAAAGCCTTGGATCCTTTTTTACCCTTGCCTTTTGGTTTTAAGGGCTATTGGCTTTTTATGCTTGCTTTTTCTTTTTCTTTCTATTTTTTTTTTCGCCATTTTTTTTTTCGCAAGCTTTCTTTTTCACTGCTTTTTGTTTTGCTTCAAGAATCAATTTCATGATTTTTCAGATCATCAATAACATTTCTCTTTGTTCATCATTCTTTCAAGAGCCAACAATTTTAACATTCATAAACAACAAGATAAAAAATATACACTGTTCAAGCATTCATTCAGAAAACAAAAAGTATTGTCACCACATTAATATAATTAAATTAAATTCAAGGATAAATTCGAAATTCATGTACTTCTTGTTCTTTTGAATTAAAACATTTTTCATTTAAGAGAGGTGAAGGATTCATGGAATTATTCATAACTTTAAGACATAGTTACTACATACTAATGATCATGAAGTAGAGACATAAAACATAGATAAACACAACATAAAAACCGAAAAGCAGAAAGAAATAAGAACTAGGAATGAATCCACCTTTAGTGGCGTCTTCTTCTTGAAGGACCAACAATGTTCTTAAGCTCTTCTATGTCCCTTCCTTGCCTTTGTTGCTCCTCCTTCATTGCTCTTTGATCTTCTCTTATTTCTTGGAGAATGATGGAGTGCTCATGATGTTCCACCCTTAAGTGTTCCACATTGTGGCTCAAATCTTCTAAGGAAGTGTTGAGTTTTTCCCAATAGTTGTTGGGAGGAAAGTGCATCCCTTGAGGCATCTCAGGGATTTCTTGATGATGAGCTTCCTCATGCATCTCTTGAGAACCGTGAAGGGTCTCTCTTGCTTGCTCCATCCTCTTCTTGGTGATGGGCTTATCCTCTTCAGTGGAGATGTCTCCTTCTATGATAACTCCAGCTGAGTAACATAGATGGCAAATAAGGTGAGGAAAAGCTAGCCGTGCCATGGTGAAGGGCTTGTCGGCTATTTTGTAGATTTCATTGGAGATGACCTCATGAACTTCTACTTCCTCTCCAATCATGATGCTATGAATCATGATGGCCCGATCCACAGTAACTTCAGATCGGTTGCTAGTGGGAATAATGGAGCGTTGAATGAACTCCAACCATCCTCTAGCCACAGGCTTGAGGTCCAGTCTTCTTAGTTGGACTGGCTTGCCTTTGGAGTCTCTCTTCCATTGAGCTCCTTCCACACATATGTCCGTAAGGACTTGGTCCAACCTTTGATTAAAGTTGACCCTTCTAGTGTAGGGGCGTTCATCTCCTTGCATCATGGGCAAGTGGAATGCCAATCTCACATTCTCCGGACTAAAATCTAAGTATTTTCCCCGAACCATTGTGAGATAATTCTTTGGACCCGGGTTCATACTTTGATCATGGTTCCTAGTGATCCATGCATTGGCATAGAACTCTTGAACCATTAAGATTCCAACTTGTTGCATGGGGTTGGTTAGGACTTCCCAACCTCTTCTTCGGATTTCATGTCGGATCTCCGGATACTCATTTTTCTTGAGCTTGAAAGGGACCTCAGAGATCACCTTCTTCTTTGCCACAACATCATAGAAGTGGTCTTGATGGCTCTTGGAGATGAATCTTTCCATCTCCCATGACTCGGAGGTGGAAGCTTTTGTCTTCCCTTTTCCTTTTCTAGAGGATTCTCCGACCTTAGGTGCCATTGATGGTAATGGAAAAACAAAAGCTTATGCTTTTACCACACCAAACTTAAAATATTGCTCGTCCTCGAGCAAGAGAAGAAAAAAGAGAAGAAGAAGAAGAAGAGAATATGGAGGAGAAGGGTAAGTGTAGGTTCGGCCATTTAGGGTGGGATTGGGTGGGAAAATGTTTTTGAATTTTGAAGGTAGGTGGGGTTTATGGGGAAGAGTGGATGGATGTGAGTGGTGAATAAGTGATTGGGAAGAGAGATTGAGGTGATTGGTGAAGGATTTTTGGGAAGTGTGACATGGGGAAGAGTAAAATAGGATTAGGAGGTAAGGTGGGAATATAGTAGGTGGGGATCCTGTGGGGTCCACAGATCCTGAGGTGTCAAGGAATTCCATTCCTGCACCAAATAGGCATGTGAAATGCCTTTGCACACCATTCTGGCGTTTAAACGCCGAGTGGTGCACGTTCTGGGCGTTCAACGCCCATGTAAAGCAAGTTTCTGGCGTTGAACGCCAGTTTCATGCTTGTTACTGGTGTTCAGCGCCAGCTTTTCTTCTAGGCACATTCCTGGCGTTCAGCGCCAGAATGTTGCTTGTTTCTGGTGTTCAGGGCCAGATTCATGCTCTGTTCTGGCGTTGAACGCCAGCCAGATGCTCCTTACTGGCGTTGAACGCCACCCTGTGCTTCCTCCAGGGTGTGATTTTTCTTCTGCTGTTTTTGATTCTGTTTTTAATTTTTATATTTTTTTCGTGACTCCACATGATCATGTACCTAATAAAACACAAAATAACAATAAAATAAAATAAAATAAAAATTAGATAAATAAAATTGGGTTGCCTCCCAACAAGCGCTTCTTTAATGTCAATAGCTTGACAGTGGCTCTCATGGAGCCACAAGGTGATCAGGTCAATGTTGTATAGTTCCAACACCAAACTTAGAGTTTGGATATGGGGTCTTAACACCAAAATTAGAGTTTGGTTGTGGCCTCCCAACACCAAACTTAGAGTTTGACTGTGGGGGCTCTTCTTGACTCTGAACTGAGAGAAGCTCTTCATGCTTACTCTCTTTTGTCACAGAGGGATGGCCCTGTGCCTTAAACACAAGGTAGTCCCCATTCAATTGAAGGACTAATTCACCTCTGTTGACATCTATCACAGCTCCTGCTGTGGCTAGGAAAGGTCTTCCAAGGATGATGCATTCATCCTCTTCCTTCCTAGTGTCTAAGATTATGAAATCAGCAGGGATGTAAAGGCCTTCAACCTTTACTAACACGTCCTCCACTATTCCATAAGCTTGTCTCAATGACTTGTCTGCCAATTGTAATGAGAACAAGGCAGGTTGTACCTCAATGATCCCCAGCTTCTCCATTACAGAGAGTGGCATAAGATTTATCCCTGACCCCAGGTCACACAGAGCTTTTGCAAAGGTCATGGTGCCTATGGTACAAGGTATCAAAAACTTGCCAGGATCTTGTTTCTTTTGAGGTAAAATTCGCTGAATCCAGGTATCCAGTTCACTAATGAGCAAGGGAGGTTCACTTTCCCAAGTCTCATTGCCAAACAACTTGGCATTCAGCTTCATGATAGCTCCTAAATATTGAGCAACTTGCTCTCCAGTCACATCTTCATCCTCTTCAGAGGAAGAATAGTCTTCAGAGCTCATGAATGGCAGTAGGAAATTTAATGGAATCTCTATGGTCTCTATATGAGCCTCAGATTCCTTTGGATCCTTAATAGAAAACTCCTTCTTGCTTGAGGGACGTCCCAGGAGGTCATCCTCACTAGGATTTTCGTCCTCCTCCTCCCTTGTGCATTCGGCCATATTGATTATATCAATGGCCTTGCACTCTCCTTTTGGATTCTCTTCTGTATTGCTTGGGAGAATACTGGGAGGAGTTTCAATGACTTTCTTACTCAGCTGGCCCACTTGTGCCTCCAGATTTCTGATAGAGGATCTTATTTCACTTATGAAACTGAAAGTGGCCTTTGACAGATCAGAGACTAGATTGGCTAAATTAGAAGTGTTTTGTTCAGAATTCTCTGTCTGTTGCTGAGAAGATGATGGAAAGGGTTTGCTATTGCTCAGCCTATTGCGTCCACCATTGTTAAAGCCTTGTTGAGGCTTTTGTTGATCCTTCCATGAGAAATTTGGATGATTTCTCCATGATGAGTTATAGGTGTTTCCATAAGGTTCACCCATGTAATTAACCTCTGCCATGGCAGGGTTCTCAGGATCATAAGCTTCTTCAGAAGGTGCCTCTTTAGTACTGTTGGATGCATATTGCCATCCATTCAGATTTTGAGAGATCATGTTGACCTGTTGAGTCAACACTTTGTTCTGAGCCAATATGGCATTCAGAGCATCAATTTCAAGAACTCCTTTCTTCTGAGGTATCCCATTATTCACAGAATTCCTCTCAGAAGTGTACATGAATTGGTTGTTTGCAACCATGTCAATGAGTTCTTGAGCCTCTTCAGGCATTTTCTTTAGGTGAATAGATCCATCTGCAGAATGGTCCAATGACATTTTCGAAAATTCAGATAGACCATAATAGAATATATCTAATATGGTCCATTCTGAAAACATGTCAGATGGACATCTTTTGGTCAGCTGCTTGTATCTTTCCCAAGCTTCATATAGGGATTCACCATCTTTTTGTTTGAAGGTTTGAACATCCACTCTCAGCTTGCTCAGCTTTTGAGGAGGAAAGAATTTATCCAAGAAGGCTGTGACCAGCTTATCCCAGGAGTCCAAGCTATCCTTAGGTTGTGAATCCAACCATATTCTAGCTCTGTCTCTTACAGCAAAAGGGAAAAGCATGAGTCTGTAGACTTCAGGATCAACTCCATTCGTCTTTACAGTCTCACAGATCTGCAAGAACTCAGTTAAAAACTGATAAGGATCTTCAGATGGAAGTCCATAAAACTTACAGTTTTGTTGCATTAAGGCAACTAGTTGAGGCTTAAGCTCAAAATTATTGGCTCCAATGGCAGGAATGGAGATGCTTCTTCCATCAAATTTGGACGTTGGCTTTGTGAAGTCACCAAGCATTCTCCTTGCATTATTATTATTTTCGGCTGCCATCTCCTTCTCTTGTTCGAAAATTTCTGAAAGGTTGTTTCTGGATTGTTGTAATTTAGTTTCTCTTAGTTTTCTCTTCAGAGTCCTTTCAGGTTCAGGATCAATTTCAACAAGAGTGCCTTTTTCCTTGTTCCTGCTCATATGAAAGAAAAGAAAACAAGAAAAGAAGAGGAATCCGCTATGTCACAGTATAGAGATTCCTTTATGTTAGTAGAAGAAGAAGGGGGGAAGAGTGAGGAAGAATGTGTTCGGATTTTTAGATGAAGAGAGGTGAAGAGATGTGTTAGTAATTAAATAATTAAAGAGAAGAAGAGAAGAGGAAGAGAATTCGAAAATAATTTTAAAAAGGGGTTAGTGATTTTCGAAAATTAGAGATAAAATGTAATTAAAATTAAAACATGAAACAATTAGTTAATTAAAAAGAATTTTTGAAAAAGGGGTGAGATATTTTCGAAAATTAGAGAGGAAAGAGTAGTTAGGTGGTTTTGAAAAAGATAAGAAACAAACAAAAAGTTAATTAGTTAGTTGAAAAAGATTTTAAAAT
The DNA here is from genome assembly GCF_014773155.1 of Arachis stenosperma. Lineage (NCBI taxonomy): Eukaryota > Viridiplantae > Streptophyta > Magnoliopsida > Fabales > Fabaceae > Arachis > Arachis stenosperma. The sequence continues at coordinate 42,126,466 of NC_080383.1, read as the reverse complement.
CAAATTTGAAAAGATAAGAAGATAAGATAAGATAAGATATCTTTGAAATCAAATTTTGAAAAAGATAAGATAAAAAGATAAGATTTTTAAGAAAAAGATATTTTGAAAAAGATTTAATTTTAAAATTAAAATTAATTACTAACAAGAAACTAAAAGATAAGATTCTAGAACTTAAAGATTGAACCTTTCTTAACAAGCAAGTAACAAACTTCAAATTTTTGAATCAATCACATTAATTGTTAGCTAATTTTCGAAAATTTGATATAAAGATAAAAAAAAGATTTTGAAAATATTTTGAAAAATATTTTTGAATTTTTCGAAAAATAGAAAAAGAATGAAAAAGATATAATTTTTGAAAAAGATTTTGAAAAGATAAGATTTTTAAAATTGAAAATTTGACTTGACTTGTAAGAAACAACTAATTTTGAAAATTTTTTGACTAAGTCAACTCAAATTTTCGAAAATTATGAGAAAAATAAGGAAAAGATATTTTTTTTATTTTTGAATATTTCAATTATGAGAGAGAAAAACACAAAAATGACCCAAAACATGAAAATTTTGGATCAAAACACAAGATGCATGCAAGAACACTATGAATGTCAAGATGAACACCAAGAACACTTTGAAGATCATGATGAACATCAAGAACATAATTTTGAAAAATTTTTTATGCAAAGAAAACATGCAAAGCACCAAACTTAGAAATCTTGAATGCATGGAATTTTCGAAAAATGCAAGAAAAGATTTTTAAAGCATGCAATTGACACCAAACTTAAAAATTGACTCAAGACTCAAACAAGAAACACAAAATATTTTTGGTTTTTATGATTTTATGATTTTTTTGGATTTTTATTAATTTTTTTCGAAAATAAAGTTTGGAAAAACGAAAAAGAAAAGAAAAAATTTTGAAAAAGATTTTTGAAAAGAAATTACCTAATCTAAGCAACAAGATGAACCGACAGTTGTCCATACTCGAACAATCCCTGGCAACGATGCCAAAAACTTGGTGGACGAAATTGTGATCAACAATAATGGCTCTTTGGCATGTGCATAAAAATTAACTCAGCACTTTCTTTCCACAACTCCGTTCAACTTAACCAGCAAGTGTACTGGGTCATCCAAGTAATACCTTACGTGAGTAAGGGTCGATCCCACAGAGATTGTTGGTATGAAGCAAGCTATGGTCACCTTGTAAATCTCAGTTAGGCAGATTAAATGGTTATAGGTTTCGAAAATTAATAATAAATAGAAAATAAAAAGGGATAGAAATACTCATGTAAATCAATAGTGGGAATTTCAGATAGGCGTGTGGAGATGCTAGAATCCTTTCGAATCTCTACTTTCTTATTGCTTTCATCCAGTCCTTCTTACTCCTTTCCATGGCAAGCTGTATGTAGGGCATCACCATCATCAATGGCTACTTTCAATCCTCTCGGGAAAATGGTCCTATGCGTTGTCACTGCACGGCTAATCGTCTAGAGGCATCACCCTTGTTGATGGCTACATCCCATCCTCTCAGTGAAAATGGTCCAAATGCTTTGTCACAGCACGGCTAATCATCTGTCGGTTTTCAATCAGGTTGGAGTAGAATCCATTGATTCTTTTGCGTTTGTCATCACGCCCAGCCTTCAGGAGTTTGAAGCTCGTCACAGTCATTCAATACCGGAATCCTACTCGGAATACCACAGACAAGGTTAGACTTTCCGGATCCCCATGAATGCCGCCATCTATCTAGCTTATACCACAAAGATTCTGTTGGGGAATCTAAGAGATATGCGCCCGGCCTAAGGTAGAACGGAAGTGGTTGTCAGTCACGCGCGTTCATAAGTGAGAATGATGATGAGTGTCACGGATCATCACATTCATCAAAGTGTTGTGCAACGTATATCTTGGAATAAGAATAAAAGAGGATTGAATAGAAAGTAATAGTGATTGTATTGAAACTTGAGGTACAGCAGAGCTCCACACCCTTAATCTATGGTGTACAGAAACTCCACCGTTGAAAATGCATAAGGGAAAGGTTCAGGCATGGCCGAATGGCCAGTCCCCTGAATGATCAAAAGACCGAATGATCAAAGACTAAACAATCAAAAGGTTAAATTGTCAAAAGATCAGACGTCTAATACAATAGTAACTTATCCTATTTATACTAGAGTTGCTACTAGGGTTTACATGAGTAAGTAATTGATGCATAAATCCACTTCTGGGGCCCACTTGGTGTATGCTTGGGCTGAGCTTGATCTATCCACGAGCTGAGGCTTTTCTTGGAGTTGAACTCCAAGTTATAACGTGTTTTGGGCATTCAACTCCGGATCATGACGTGTTTCTGGCGTTTAACTCCAGACAGCAGCATGTACTTGACGTTCAACGCCAAGTTACGTCGTCAATTTTCGAATAAAGTATAGACTATTATATATTTCTGGAAAGCTCTGGATGTCTACTTTCCAACGCCGTTGAGAGCGCACCATTTGGAGTTCTGTAGCTCCAGAAAATCCATTTCGAGTGCAGGGAGGTCAGATTCCAACAGCATCAGCAGTCCTTTTATCAGCCTTTTTCAGAGTTTTGCTCAAGTCCCTCAATTTCAGCCAGAAATTACCTTAAATTACAAAAAAACACACAAACTCATAGTAAAGTCCAGAAATGTGAATTTAACATAAAAACTAATGAAAACATCCCTAAAAGTAGCTTGAACTTACTAAAAACTACCTAAAAATAATGCCAAAAAGCGTATAAATTATCCGCTCATCAATGCCCACTATAGAGTATTATATCGTTGGAAAGCTCTGAATGTCAGCTTTCTAACACAACTAGAATCACCTCAATTGGACCTCTGTAGCTCAAGTTATGCTCCTTTGAAGTGGACATGGTCGCTGGCATCATCGCTAGCGTTAATGAAAAACTTGAGTGCCAATAACGCTAGCGACTAGGGCTTCATTATTGCCAGTTTCTGAAGCTCAAACGTAGTGTCCACCCCATACTATTATATATTGTTGGAAAGCCCTGGATGTCTACTTTCCAATTCCTTTAGAAGCGCATCATTTGAAGCTCTACAACTCGAGTTACACTTCTTGGAAGGTGAAGAGATCAGTTGGCCTTAATACAAGTTGATACCATGTTCATCACTGCACTTTCGGGGCAGGTTTTCTCCCTCAAATTTAGTGTCAACCATGTAGTGCCATATATACTTGGAAATCTCTGGAATCCTACTTTCCAATTCCAATGGAATCACCTCATTTGGAGCTTTGTGGCTCAAGTTATGTGTGTTTGAAGAAGGCATGGTCAGGCTGCCAGGTGGGACTTTTGCCCACGTTAACTACCACGTTAACTAAGTTAACGTGGGAGTTAACGTGGCTCATAGTGGCTTGTGTGGGCTCATTCCAACGTTAGTGACAATGTTGAGTGTCACTAACGTTGGCAATCACTTTCCTTCTTCACGTTAGCCTCCACGTTAACTAGGTTAACGTGGAAGTTAACATGGCTCATTGGGGATGTGTGGGTTGCTTCCAACGTTAGTGACAATGTTTGGTGTCACTAACGTTGTCGACCACCATGTCTCTTCATGTTAGCTTCCACGTTAACTAAGTTAACGTGGGAGTTAACGTGGCCTATTGCAACTTGGGCCAACGTTAGTGACAATGTTGAATGTCACTAACGTTGGCTTCCCCTTCTCCCCTTAACGTTAGAGGCCACGTTAACTAAGTTAACGTGGCAACTAACGTGGCCACTTATGAGCTTGGTCCAACGTTAGGGATAATGTTAAGTGTCACTAACGTTGGCTCCATTTCCTTTCTTCAAAGTTAATGCCACTAACTTTTGTCACTAACGTTGGGGCTTTCCTTCCTTCCACGTTAGTGCCCACGTTAGTGTAACTAACGTAGCCACTAACGTGGCTCTTCTCTTCTTCTTTCGGCCTGAAATCAATCAAACAAAGTGCATCAAAGTCTTGCTCTTAATCATGGATTATGCATCATCCAATTTGTCACTAAATTCATGCAAAATTCTCATGAAATCATGTAAAGTGCACAATGTATGCTTGAATCAAGATGTAGATGAATATCTACCCAAAACTAGCTTATTTCCTAAGAAAATGCATGAAACTACCTTAAAAATAGTAAGAAAAGGTCAGTGAAACTGGCCAAGATGCCCTTGCATCACAACACCAAACTTAAAGCTTGCTTGTCCCTAAGCAAGTACTGGAACAAGAGAATGATGAATGGAATGCCAAGAGAAATGAGTCATTCTTGTGGAAGTCATGTCCCTGGTTTTATGGTGGTTTCATGCATAGCAACTTAGGTTCATTCCTTCACTGGCTTTCAGACCTTTATCATGTCTTAGAATACTCACTATGATTGCATCCCATGAGACTTTTATTCATTGATCCTTTTGTTGTGATTTCAGGGCTTATTTGTGTTCTTAGGCTAAGTGCTCTGTAAGGGGGCAACTCTTTAAAATAAGCTTTCAGCCAACACTCCCGAACCAGTTGGTTCAAGGTGCTAGGTGTTGAAACACCCCTACGGACTTACTTCCTCAAGTCTCTCCCCCATACATACACACCACAGGCATATGGTTTATTTATTTTCTTTTCTTGAGACCTTGGTGTCCAGCACCTCTTTGGGTTACTAAATGCTCTGTAGTGAGGGTTACTCTTGATAGTGGACTTTCAGCTGATAATCCCGAGTTAGTTAACCCAAGTTACCAAGTGATAAGGCACCCCTAAGAGCTTATTCATCCAAGTAGATCCCTCACACAGGAGCACCACAGACACATGTCTTAAGATTAAAAACCATTGGTGCCTAGCCTTATTGCTTATTCTTTTTCTTTGATTATTCCACTTTCATTATTCTTTCCCTTTCTCTTATTAGGATCTTGTTATTTAGCTAGTCTCATGGGGTGTGTTCAAAGCATATGATTCAGGACAGATAGTTGTCTTCCCACCTTGTGGTTGGACTAACTTAGCTAACTTATGACCACACCACAAACTCAGGAACTTACTCCATAGTATGAACTCTACTCTGGTCTTTTATAAAACACTCATTCTCTTTTCATTTGATTCAAAAGGGACAATCATACAAGTAAGCAAAGTAAGGATGCAGTAATGACATTCAGACTAGAAAACACAGCCTTAATCAATAAAAAGTTTAAAAGACAGATTTGACATGCTTATTCACAAGGAGCAAGCACACATACATACAAAGAAAATAGAAGACAATCATGCAAATTAAAGTGCTGGAAACAAGTAAGAGGAGAAAGGAACTTTACCACCTTGTATTTTATCTTCATTGTTGTTGCCCTTTTCCTCATATTCTTTCCCTTCCCACACCAGACATAGAATGACTGCTTATACTCAAGCAACAATTAAAACAGTGGTGATGAGGTCCATGATGGATCATGAATGTCTTAGAATGAAGTGTGAGTATGCATGTGTTTCAGCAAGCAAGGTTAAGGATACAATAAAGACACAAGAGATACAAATAGAGACATTTTGATTGCATTAATAAGTGGTGTTGGCATGGTACTTGCATGAAAGTTAAGTGGCAACACCAAACTTAGTGTGCCACTATCAATTTAGAATGTTGCAAGTACCCAGTGAAGATTGAAAATCAAATTGTTGCATAGCAACACCAAACTTAGAATGCAATCATATGCCAAATTATTGAAAGTAAACTAAGCAAAGCAAGGAAATGTTACCTACGGTTGGGTTGCCTCCCAACAAGCGCTCTTTTAATGTCATTAGCTTGACATGTTGTTCATGAATTTCTTCCTCTTCTTCAAGTTTGTTAAGAGGAATGACCTCAAGAGGAAAGAGGAGCCAGTTAATGCCCCTTGTTTTGAGTGCCTCTCCCCAGCAAGCATTCTTTTGTTGTTAGCTTGTGTAAACTTGCTTGTTGGGGTAGGGGTGGGATGACTTTTGGTTGACCTTTTCTTCTTCATGGATATTGTCCTTCTTTTCTTGGTCACCATCCTCTTTTTAGTGCTCATGTTGATTGCCTTCACCACCTTAATTTCAGTACTTGGGTGTTGTATGATGGTCAGAGCATCCTCTTCATCAAGAGCTTCTTGAATTGGTGGTTCAATGAACTCACCCTTTATGCAACTCTCTATTTCATTGGAGTGTGGGCTCCCTTGATTGACTTCCTCCCTTTCTTCTACATGATGTTGCATTGAGTCTTTTGGGAGTGAGTTTGCATGTTCCTTTGTCCCCACTAGTAACCTCTGTGGGTATGGAGCCTTAGGCTTATATATTCTCACAACCTCCTCTTCCTTCATATGAATCTCACTTGGTATGGTTTCCTCTTTTTCTTGTTCTTTTGATTCCTCCCTTGGGTTTGCCATGGTACCACTGAGAGAATGGTGGGTAGTGATTTGCTTTGATATATATCCAACTTGTGTCCCAAGCTCCTTAATGGCAGCCCCCCGATTTTGCATACTAGACCTTACTTCCTCCTGGAAAGTTCTCATGTCTTCAGATTCTTCCAAGAGAATTGCCAGTAGGTTCTCTATCCTTGATAGCTTATCCTCGAGGGGAGGGTGTGCAGCTGGGTTGGAATTTGGAGGATGAGGGTGGCTATTTTGTGAATGGAATTGGTTATTTTGTGGTTGTATGTTCTGAGAGTGGTATGACTCTTGTGGGTGATGATATGGGTTTTGTGGACTGTGAGAAGAATTTTGTGTATAATGTAATGGATTGTGTGAGTGGTGAGATGAATTATATGGATGTGGGAAGGAATTTTGTATTGAGGCATATCCAAGTGTTGAAGGGTTTTGATGCGGAAAGCTAGAAGGTGAGGTTGAATAATTAAAGGATGATGGCTCTTGATGAATGGGGTGTGAATAAGTGAAATCTCTTTGGTTTTGATCTTCCCAAGCACAGCTTGAGTAGTGATCAAAGTCATCAAAATATGGACCATTTTGTGACCCTGGGAAGCACCCTGTTTCATGTTCTTGATATTCCCAACCACCATTATCATAATAGCATGAATTATTTTGTGGTGGTGAGAAGTATCCCAAGTAACTTGATTGACCAAAAGATGATCTATACTCCATTTTTCTTCAAATTACTCTGTATCAAACAACAATCACCAAGATAAAAGAGATTGGAATTCCCCTTGTCACAAATGAAGAAATTCCCAGTGAGGCAATATCACAAACAGTTAGTTAGCAAAAGAAAATAAAGAAACAAAAGAAAACAAAGATAAAAGAAAAGTGTCTAATCTAGTAAATCAATCAACCGGTAGTTTGTTAATCAAAATTAATCCCCGGCAACGGTGCCATAAACTTAATGCAGGTGGAAACTTGTCTCTCAACAAATCTCCCTTCGGCAAGTGTACCGAATTGTCGTCAAGTAAAACTCACAATAGAGTGAGGTCGAATCCCACAGAGATTAACGGATTAAGCAATCAATGGTTAATTGATTATCCTAGTTAGACGAATCATATTGGAGTGATAAGTAACAAGGAAATGTAAATGGCAGAAAAGTAAAGAAAGCAATAGAGTGCAGAGAAGTAAAATGGCAAGAAAAGTAAATGTAAGAACTAAAAATAAAATGAACATTGGGATCAAGAGATATTGCAATCCTCCGGATCAAGTTCATTCTCATCTCTTCCTCAATCATTCATTGATCTCCTTGGCAATCTTAAGTGATCGAAGTACAATTACTTGTAATTCAATCTCTCAAATCTTGATCAATAGCCAATTCCTTGGTCAATTGCTCATGAGAAGAGATGAAGTATGGTCACTGATTATACCACATGCATTCCCAAATCAAGTGTTGGAGGATTATAGTCACATATCCTTCCAAACCTAATTTGGTACAACATGAGAAAGCATTTCTAGCATGATCTCTTCATTCCTCTTCCAAGGTTCAGAAGAAATCCAAGTATGAATAGCTTCTTTTCCAAGATAACTACCCAATTGGATGAAGATTGAAAGCTTTCAAGCAAAATCAAGAGAAAAGATAGAAGAAGAAGAATAAGAACTACACTTAATCCATTGAATCACAATAGAGCTCTCTAACCCAATGTAAAGAGTTAGTTGGTCATTGCTCTACCAAAATAGAAAAAGAAAGAAAGTGCAGAAAATTAAAGATGAAGATTAAAACTGAAAATAAAACTTCAAAATTCATAAAGGAAAAGTACAAAGAAAGAAAAGGAAAAGTGTGTGAGGGGAGGGAGTCCGAAGACCCCTCTTCAATCCCCTAATTCCCGAATGCCCTCAATGTAAAGACTAAGGCCTTTATATAGGCTCTCCTAAATTACAAAATGAAATTAAAAGCAAATTACAATTAAATGAAAATTGCTATTCTAGATGCTTCTTGTGGTCTTGATTGGTTGACAATTGTGGGCTTGCTTGCTTGAGCTTTGAAGTGGACTTGAGAGAGAAGTGAGTAAAGTTGAGGTCCATGTGCCAATGTTAGTGCTACCGTTAGCCACACTAACGCTACAAGTGTGGCGTTAGTGCTGAAGTTAGTGTGGCTAACGTCATACTTGCTACCAGTTGGTGTTTTTGGGGCTTAAAGGATGCCTCTGGTTTGTGCTCCAATTTTATGCCCACTATAAAGTATTATATATCGTTGGAAAGCTCTGAATGTCAGCTTTCTAACGCAACTCGAATCACCTCAATTGGACCTCTGTAGCTCAAGTTATGCTCCTTTGAAGTGGACATGGTCGCTGGCATCGTCGCTAGCGTTAATGAAAAACTTGAGTGCCAATAACGCTAGCGACCAGGGCTTCATTATTGCCAGTTTATGAAGTTCAAACTTAGTGTCCACCCCAAACTATTATATATTGTTGGAAAGCCCTGGATGTCTACTTTCCAATTCCTTTAGAAGCGCATCATTTGGAGCTCTGCAACTCGAGTTACACTTCTTGGAAGGTGAAGAGGTCAGTTGGCCTTAATATAGGTTGATACCATGTTTATCACTGCACTTTCGGGGCAGGTTTCTCCCTCAAATTTAGTGTCAACCATGTAGTGCCATATATACTTGGAAATCTCTGGAATCCTACTTTCCAATGCCACTGGAATCACCTCATTTGGAGCTTTGTGGCTCAAGTTATGCGTGTTTGAAGAAGGCATGGTCAGGCTGCCAAGTGGAACTTTTGCCCACATTAACTACCACGTTAACTAAGTTAACGTAGGAGTTAACGTGGCTCATAGTGGCTTGTGTGGGCTCATTCCAATGTTAGTGACAATGTTGAGTGTCACTAACGTTGGCAATCACTTTCCTTCTTCACGTTAGCCTCCACGTTAACTAGGTTAACGTGGAAGTTAACATGGCTCATTGGGGATGTGTGGGTTGCTTCCAACGTTAGTGACAATGTTTGGTGTCACTAACGTTGTCGACCACCATGTCTCTTCACGTTAGCTCCCACGTTAACTAAGTTAACGTGGGAGTTAACGTGGCTTATTGCAACTTGGGCCAACGTTAGTGACAATGTTGAATGTCACTAACGTTGGCTTCCCCTTCTCCCCTTAACGTTAGAGGCCACGTTAACTAAGTTAACGTGGCAACTAACGTGGCCACTTATGAGCTTGGTCCAACGTTAGTGATAATGTTAAGTGTCACTAACGTTGGCTCCATTTCCTTTCTTCAAAGTTAATGCCACTAACTTTTGTCACTAACGTTGGGGCTTTCCTTCCTTCCACGTTAGTGCCCACGTTAGTGTAACTAACGTAGCCACTAACGTGGCTCTTCTCTTCTTCTTTCGGCCTGAAATCAATCAAACAAAGTGCATCAAAGTCTTGCTCTTAATCATGGATTATGCATCATCCAATTTGTCACTAAATTCATGCAAAATTCTCATGAAATCATGTAAAGTGCACAATGTTGCTTGAATCAAGATGTAGATGAATATCTACCCAAAACTAGCTTATTTCCTAAGAAAATGCATGAAACTACCTTAAAAATAGTAAGAAAAGGTCAGTGAAACTGGCCAAGATGCCCTGGCATCACAACACCAAACTTAAAGCTTGCTTGTCCCTAAGCAAGTACTGGAACAAGAGAATGATGAATGGAATGCCAAGAGAAATGAGTCATTCTTGTGGAAGTCATGTCCCTGGTTTTATGGTGGTTTCATGCATAGCAACTTAGGTTCATTCCTTCACTGGCTTTCAGACCTTTATCATGTCTTAGAATACTCACTATGATTGCATCCCATGAGACTTTTATTCATTGATCCTTTTGTTGTGATTTCAGGGCTTATTTGTGTTCTTAGGCTAAGTGCTCTGTAAGGGGGCAACTCTTTAAAATAAGCTTTCAGCCAACACTCCCGAACCAGTTGGTTCAAGGTGCTAGGTGTTGAAACACCCCTACGGACTTACTTCCTCAAGTCTCTCCCCCATACATACACACCACAGGCATATGGTTTATTTATTTTCTTTTCTTGAGACCTTGGTGTCCAGCACCTCTTTGGGTTACTAAATGCTCTGTAGTGAGGGTTACTCTTGATAGTGGACTTTCAGCTGATAATCCCGAGTTAGTTAACCCAAGTTACCAAGTGATAAGGCACCCCTAAGAGCTTATTCATCCAAGTAGATCCCTCACACAGGAGCACCACAGACACATGTCTTAAGATTAAAAACCATTGGTGCCTAGCCTTATTGCTTATTCTTTTTCTTTGATTCTTCCACTTTCATTGTTCTTTCCCTTTCTCTTATTAAGATCTTGTTATTTAGCTAGTCTCATGGGTTGTGTTCAAAGCATATGATTCAGGACAGATAGTTGTCTTCCCACCTTGTGGTTGAACCAACTTAGCTAACTTATGACAGAAAAATAGCATCACCCAACATTGTAAAACAAGTCACTAAAAATTATACCAAAGAAGATGCAACAGTTAAATAAGAAAATCAACACCAAAGGAAAAATAAAAAAAATTTAGAAAAGAAGAGAAAAATATGTACTAAATTAAAATGCAATGAATGAAATTCGCAAATAAATAAAATGAAAGATAAGAAGAATGAGAAGGGAAAGAAGTGAGTAAGAGAGGAGGGAGGGAAAAATTAGGATTGGGGGAAGAAAAGATAAGATATTTGGCAAATTAGGATTGAGCTGTGCGGTGCAAGCGACGCGGCCGCGTGGAGCACTCGCTCGCGTGATTGCGCTTTAATTCAGTTGACGCGGTCGCGTCAGTCATGCGGTCGCATCGGTCACGCGGACGCATGACTCAGGTTATGCTACTGGCGCGAGGGCAGCCTCGCGCTCGCACAACTCTCTGTTCGAATTTGTATTTTTGCCAAATTTGGGGTGACGTGATCGCGTGGGGCATGCGATCGCGTGAGTGGGCTTCAGAAAGGAATGACGCGGACGCGTCGGCGACGCAGTCGCGTGATAGGGATTGTGCATCCAGCATCAATCCAGCACCACTCTCGCACAATAATTTGTTGTGCACCCTTTTTACGTCGAAAATCAGGGCACGCGGCCGCGTGGGGCACGCGGTCGCGTGGAAGGCCATTATGCCCATGTGACACGGACGCGTCAGCAACGCGGTCGCGTGGGACGATTTGTGCCACTGGCACGCCTCCAGCCACGCTCTCGCGTGACTCTCTGTTCAATTCTTTTCTACCCAACGCACTGGTGACGCGGACGCGTCAGCGACGCTACCGCGTCGCGTGCGTGTATTTTTTTATGCAAAATGCAATGCTTAATGTGACTGCTATGTATGATTCCAAGTTCAATGAAGAATAAAATAAAACTTGAAAACAAATAAAACTAAATAAAAATGAAAAAAGAACGATCATACCATGGTGGGTTGTCTCCCACCCAGCACTTTTAGTTAATGTCCTCAAGTTGGACATTGGATGAACATCCTGTTATGGCGGCTTATGTTTAAATTCATCCAAAAATCTCCACCAATGCTTGGAATGCCAATAGCCTTTGGGGTCCCAAACTAGGCATGTAAAGCTTTTGAGCAGCTTCAAACAGATTTTCAGGCTCCCGGAGTGACGAATGTCAGCATAGAATCCATGATCCCAAGCTTTGCTTTTAAATCCGCCTCCGTCTTGATCTACATGATTCCACCCAGATGGTTTAAAAAGTAGATTCTCACCATGGTGACCAAACGTTCTCCGTGATCCATTCAATTGAGCATGATACCAATCCGTGCGCTTCGAGTTGAAGTGTGGAACCTTATTGAACCTTGTGCACCAGCTCTGAGTACGAGCCATTTCCCTTTTCCTCTTAAAGCTGCAAAGAGCTTTGAAGTTTATGTTGAGTGGTAGTGGCCTTGGGGTCAGTGTTTCCAGTGGTTCTGCAAGCTCTACTCCCTTGTGGTCATCAGTGAATTTCTCCACTTCTTTGCAAACTTTTTCCGTTCCAGCCATGTCTTGGTCAAAGTCTTCCATATCTTTCTCATCACTTGAGTCATAATTAGGAGGTTGAGAAAAGTCGACCTCTGCATCATCGTCGTATTCACTTGGGGAAGATTCTTCTGTCTCAAAGAGTTCACTTGCGGATGCAAGTTCATTACTAGGAGGACTTGACTGGTGACTATCATCATCAAGAAAACATGCGTATTGGGTTACTCCGTCCAGTTCTTCATAAGATATCTGCATTGGAGGCTGTGCAACATCCTCTTTAGCATCAATTGTAACATCCTTGACAGAGTTCTCCACAACTCTGGATTCAGGTGGCGGTTCAGCATCTCCTAAATCTTCAACCAACTCTTCTTCTTCTACAATGACAGCTTCCTCTATTTGTTCCAGTACGAAGTTATGCTCTATGTTGTCCACTGGAGCTTTTAGCATCTTCTTTGTGCTGTGTTCTTCATTAAATTCTCCACATGAAGCCATGGGAGTCTGTCGAGTGTCTGAACATCTGGAAGATAACTGATTTATTGCTTGCTCCAGTTGATGAAGGGTTGCATTAAACTGGTTTACTGATTCCTTGAAGCGAACCTGTGATTCTTGGCTTGATGGATATGGACATGGTGCATAAGGGAGTGGTGGTTCTTGGGAGTAATTGGATTGGCGTTGGGGTGGATAAGGATCCTGTGGTAGTGAATGGTGAAAAGAAGCTTGTGAGTGTGGTGGTTCGAAGTTATGTCGAGAGGATGGTCTCTGGGCACAGGGTGGGACTTGTTGGTAGCTACTAGGCGGTCCACCAAATCTTTCAACTGGGTATGCATTGTAGAATGGTCGTTGTCCATGATATCTTGGAGGGTGTTGTTGCCTAAAGGGTTGATTAGATCCTCTTGGCTCCATCCATCCTTGATTGGTCTGGCCTTGATGTATATTCCTGCTGTGGTTTCTATTTCCTTCAACAAATTTAGAACCAAACTCAAAGCGAGAGGGGTGAGAATTCATAGTAGTTATCAGAAATAAGGGGGGAAAAGGAGAAACAAATAAACAAGTAAAAGAAAAATATATATATATATATATTTTTTGAAAACTATTTACAATAACCAATAATAAGGCACACGTTTGCAATTCCCCGGCAACGGTGCCATTTTGACGTTAGGATTTTTGCTAGTATAGAATTTTATAAAGTCGCGTTGTAGATATAGTTTCTAAATCAACAAAAATCCCTTCGTGCAAATGTTTTGGTTGTCACAAGTAACAAACCCCTAAATAAATTGATAACCGAAGTATTTAAAACTCGGGTCATCTTCTCAAGGAATTGCAGGGAGGTATGTTCTTATTATTGGTTATGGAGATTGTAAATTGGGGTTTGAGAATGAGGAATGAATATGGCAAATAATTTAAATGGCAATTAAAATAAATAAATACTGTAAAGCAAACCCTTTGGCAAGGTACAAGAAATTGGAAGTCCAGACTTAGTTATTCTTATCAATAATAATGAAAGTTGAATCTTAATTCCACTTAGTTAACCTTTGCTAAAGCATAGAAAAGTCAACGGACTAATTAGTTTGACCTTCGAATCCTATTTATTTCCAAAGAAAAGGTTAGGATTATTGAAGTTCAGTTCAATTAGCAAAGATAACAGTTATCAATTATGTTGAGCTAAGATAACTCCTGAGTTATTGATTTCTTAACCAAGACCAAAAGGAAAAGGAATTAAATCTACTAGAATAAAAATGTCTTCAGATTGGGAATAATCAATAACATAAATAAAAGAAAGCAATATTAACTGGAATACCTCAAATAACATTAAATAAGAAAATCATCATGAATGTGCATAAGCCAAATAGGCAACATAACTAATATAAGCATTAAAGTATCTGAGAATAAGAGATAAATATAAAGTAAAAGAACATTGAACCTGGGATCGAGAGTCACTCCTAAAACTAAGAAAAGTCCTAAATCCTAATCCTAAAGAGAGAGGAGAGAACCTCTCTCCCAACTAAACCTAAATCATGGAAAGTGACTAAAAATTCGAGACTCCTTGAATGGATGCATTCCCTCACTTCATAACCCCTGGTCTATGCCTTCTGGACTTGGATTTGGGCCAAAAAGGGCTTCAGAATCCGCTATGAGCGTTTTCTGCAATTTCTGGTGCGTGGCCTCTGTCACGCGTCCGCGTGGGTCACGTGGTCGCGTCAATTGGAGTTTTCCTTGTCGCACGGTCGCGTCAGTCATGCGGCCGCGTCATAGGTGTTCTTTTTTAGGTGCGCGGTCGCGTCAGTGATGCGGCCGCGTCGCTGCTTCTTCGCGCTTGGCATGCGGCTGCGTCGTCCATGCGATCGCATCGCTGCCAGTTTCTTCAGAAACTCCGTTTTGTGCTTTCCTTCCATTTTTGTATGTTTTCTTTGCATCCTTTAAGTCATTCCTGCCTTAGAAGATCTGAAACTACTCAACACACAAATCACGGCATCGAATGATAATAAAGGGTAATTAAATTAATTAATTTTAAAGCATAGGAAACATGTTTTTCACATACATCACATAATAAGGAAGGAAAAGTAAAACCATGCAATTAATATGAATAAGTGGGTGAAGGATTGAATAAATCACTCAAACTAAGCACAAAATATATCATAAAATATGGGTTTATAACTACGCCCACTTTGTTTGAAATTGGGTGGAGATGTAATTATCTAAAAAAAATCATCAACTTGTTCTCAACCAATTCATACTCAGGAAACTAATCTCTATGTCTCTCCACTAGTTGTCATCTTCGATGGATCCCATGAATTCAGACAACAAGTCATTTGTTAAGACTCCAGAAAAGAAGGAATGAAGCTAAAGATTTATGAAGTGTGTGGTCCATGACATGTTGAGGTAGGTGCAACACGTGTGACAATTACACCATGGCTTAATCTTGGAGCTAAAGAGGAGGAAGGAAAAGATGGAAAAGAAGACTGTGAAGGTGAAGAAAGAGAGTATGAATGTTAGGGTTATGCGAGATATCATAAAAATTGGGGAAGAACAGTGTCGTTTTCGAATAAAGGAGTCAGAGATCATTTTGTCCCTTGTTAGAGTTGTCGAGGATCATTTTGTCCCATGTTAGAATTTTCAGGGACCATTTTGTCTTCCGTTAGAGTTGACAGAGCCAAGGACCTAAGTGATTGACGAAATTAATTGTTAGGGACCAATCGAGTAATTAATTTTAGTTGGGGACTAAAATGTTTGGTTTAAAATTCTTTGAGGGCCAAAATGGGTATATACTTTTATTATTAACACTGTATATAATTGCCGTAAGTATTAAATTGCATTATAAGTTTATATATACTATATTCTTTGCATTACTATTATTAATACTATTATTACGTTTGTTATTATTATTATTATTACATGATCATCATTACTATTTCTAGTATTATTATTACTATTATTAATTATGAAGCATGGAAATCAAAGGCGGTTTTGATTTTACATTAAGTTACATATATATTAGTAATAACATTATGCATTAGGTTATATATATATATATATATGATTAGCGTATGCGAGACGGTAAAAAGGAAAGAAAATAGCGAGAGAGAAGAGCGTGATCGACGTAAACTCTTCCAAACTTCCGGCTTCGATTTCTTGAAATTCGTAACTCCAATAAAAAATCTAATCCAGTAAGAGTATTCGTAACTTCCTCCTCTACATGTTGGCACCATTTTTGATTAGTGGAAATTGACAGTGACGTAGCTCCTATTTCCTTTGGGTTTGGCCAACGAGAGTTTTAGGAGGCATAGACGATTCTGGACATTTTCTTCTTCGATAGCTCAGTCAGAAAGCTTCTCCAGAGCTTTGAATATTTTGATTCCGTACGAAGGTATGGTTTTGGTTTCTCGTAGTTAATGTTTAATGTCACGTGAAAACTTAGGCTAAGAGATAGGAATGAACTAAATGTATAATTGATGGATCGTGCATATGGAATAGAATGTGTGGTTTAGCTGTTGTTAATAATTTGCTGTTGAAGTTGGTTTGTTTTGGAAAAAAGATTTAATATTGGTATTTGTTTGATTTTTAAATAATTTGTTACTGGAAATGATTTGAATGACTAAGTGGTGTTTGGTTTGATAGTTGGGACCCTTGAAAGGTGGCAGAAATTCGAGTCTTAGAGGAGATATTGCCAAAATTTCTATAAGAATTAGAGTTTTGTTTGAGGTATTATTTTAAAAAAGAAAGAGATTATTATGTGGCTTGTGTATTTGATACTATTTGTTGTCCTTCTGTCGCAAGATGTGACCGGGCACTTTAACTCCCCGGATTCCCCCATGGGCATGCATATATATATAAATCTTGAATATTATATTTGGTTCCATGAAAAACTATATTATTGAGCTTGGAGTTCAACTCCATGGAATACTATATTATTGAGCTTGGAGTGTGACTCCATAGAATATTATATTTGAGGTTGGAATTTGACTCCATGGAATATTATTGAGCTTGGGGATGCGCACACAGAGGGACTGTCCAACGGTTAACTACCAGGACATGTCGGGTTGGCTGTATAACCGACAGATGAGACTCATCAGCCATAGGACAGGCATACATCATATGCATTTGTTTGTTTGGTTGAGTATGCATCGTTTTGGTTTGCTTAACTGTTTAATCCTGCTTATCCGCTACTTGTTCTACTTGCTGTAAATGCTTCCCTATCTGTGTTTTTCTTGCTTGAACTGTGTGTGTTTGTTTTCTGAGAAATCCCTCTTGACGAAGGTGTGAGGAGAGAGGGTTGTTCCACCAGTGATTCGGAGGATTGGAGGAGACAGAACGTGAAGTATTAGGTTAAAGTTAGTTTCAGAACTAGAATACCTTAGATACTTACCTAACTTTTAGTTTAGTTTATATTCCTTAAGAATGATTCTGAGTGTCTGAGTTCTAGGAATGCCTCCGGCTTTCTCGGGACCTTTTATATTAATTATGCGGGCACCTTTACCATACTGAGAACCTCCGGTTCTCATCCCATACTATGTTATTTTTTTTCAGATGCAGGTCGAGAGATGTAAGACCTCGAATTTTCATAAATTAAATATTGTTATTTAATGATTTATTTTATTTATTCGAGAATATAATTTTCAGAAATTTATATATTAATTGAGATTTTCTTATATTGATTTAAAAAAATTAGTGATTAAAAAATAATGAGAGTTTTATCTGCTTTAGTTTGAATAATGAGATTTTGAATTTTATTTTATGATTTAAAGGAAATTAATTTAATTATCTCTAGTCGTTGAGTTAGAATATCTATTTGAAAATAAATTTGTAAATTAATAATTAAATAGTATTTTTAAAGATATTATTGTTGGATTAAAATTTTGTTTTCAATTACTCTATTACTCTAATTTTATTAAAATTACTAAATTACCCAAAATCTCCAAAACCCACACTCTCCTAACCCTAATTTTATTACACTTTCCCCCCTTTCCTCATTGTCTTAGCGCCGCCATACCCCTTCCCTTAGCATTCAGTAAACCACCTTTTCTTCAGCTTCAGTAAATTAGGAAAAATAAAAGAAGAAAGAAAGAAAGAAAGAAAGGGAGAAGATGGAAGAGCGGGCTTGAGAAAGAGAAAGGGAGAAGAGGAAGGAATAGTGGCGCCTGAGGAGAGGGAAATCGCTGCTGCAGCTACGCGCCGCCACCGCGTCCTGCTGCTCGAGCCACCACCGCGCCGTTCTTCACCATCGCGAGGAAGCTCAGAACCGAGGGAGAGAGTCGCGCGAGGAAAAGGAGGCGTCGCCGTCTGTGGAGCCCGTGTCGTTGCCGTCGCCGTCGAGGTCTTCTCGTCGCCGTTCTTCGCCACTGCTGAGCCGCCGTCGACGCAGATCTGACCAGAGGAGAAGAGAAAAAAGTTACTAGAACGGGATGGAAGGGAAGGAAGCCACCTTCACCGCCGTGCCCAGCCATCGTCGCCGCTGTTGCTCCACCGTCGCCGAAGGTCCGTCACCGCAACTGAAGCCTCTGCTTTTTCAAGACGTGCGCCGCTGCTGTTAGTTTCTCCTGCGGTTTGGTTCTGATTCGGTGGAAATCCATTGCGCCAGATCTATTATAAGTGGTTCACGACGATTCTGTTCTTACCGGTGAGGACCGCCGGAGCTACGACTGTGCTGCTCTTGGTTCCTTGCTATGCGGTAAGTTGCTTTTGCCTCGAAAACTCCTTTCTTACTATTCTGTTATAGATTATTAAGTTTTACGCAACGTTAATATTTTATGGTTAAACTATGCTCTTATGTGCTGTGCGTAGAGACTGTGATTGCTGGGGGATAATCAGATTTGATGTCGCCACTGTGAAAGCAGAGTTTTAAGGGTTTCATTTTAATCTCCGTTCTTCTGAATTTTTGGAACATTGTTGTCACTATAAAGCTTTTACAGTTGTTGTCATCGGAGCCTGGGGCTATTGTCGTCACTTGAGGTAGCTGCCAGAGCTTCTGCCCTTCCGTTGCGGCATTTTTCTTTAACTGTGGTAATTTATTCTAGCCTTGGAATTCTTATCGTTATTATTCTGCTATAAAATTTTGAGAAGTTCATGATGTTAATATGCTAGGTTCGAGTTCTCGAAACTGTATGATTAAAATAGAGGCTGTTGCGGTGTTATCCTTCTTCGTTTCTCGTGATTGCTGCCGCGAGTTAAGACTAAAAAGGGATTCAATGCATTTAATTATGCGAATTTGCGGATAATTGAGGTAGGGGTTTTCTTAAAATCTATTTTATATTACAGAGTTGTGATAAATAGATATTGATGCAAAGAGATTTACTCCTGTGATTATATTTGTCTTATGGATGTGATGGTTTGTTGGACTGAGTTATTGGGTGCTTGATTGCGTGAGTGGTATGTGTTGTGGATAAAAACCGGTTTCAAATGTCATTTACTTGATTATTAAGAAATGTGGATTTTCTTGGTTTTAGAGTTTACTTAGTGATATAAATGAAATGATTTTGGAAATAATTTGAGATATGAAAATAAATTGATTCTGGGAGCGGTTTGATTGTGAGTTGGTTTGATTTTATGAAGAATTTAATATTTGAGCTGATTCGATTTTAAAAAGAGTTTTATTGTTAGAATTGGTTGATTTGAAAATAATTTGATATTGGAACTGGTTCAATTCTGGAAAATGTTTGAGATTTGGAAATGGTTGAGAAAAGGTTTGAGAAATGTTTGGATGGGACCCGAAAAGGGTGGCAGTGTCCGAGTTTTAGAGGAGATGCTGCCGAAATTTTATAAAATTGAAAGTTTTATTTAAAGTAATTAATAAAAAAGATTAGTTTTTAAGCAATATACGTTTTAAGATTGATTTGTCTATCAAAGAAAGAATTTTGTTTTGGAATCGAGATTGTTAACGAACAGAATGAAAAAGAGGATGATGGGGATTTTCTTTGAAATATGGCTTTGAAATGAACTTGGAAATGAGATTTGGATTGATGAATGATTATGATGTTGAGAATGTTGAGATGTGAACTTTGAATTATTCACATGGCTTATGAATTTGAAATATCTG